>NC_068369.1:30397947-30642947 GCF_020536995.1 Dreissena polymorpha
GACTAAAAATTGAACCGGTACAAACATTGCCCTATATGTTTAAGACGCATGTCATGATGCATTTGAACAGTGTTTAATTAATTACTGTAAAATCACACTTAAACTATACTTGTATACTAAAAATATCTATATATTTAACAACGTTTTTGTTTTTGTTTTAAATAATAAAAAAAATCAAAAAGAGCATATTTGCAGAAGAACGATTTTATGTATGTTTAAGGGAAAATCTGGTGACAATTAAGAAGTACCAACAGCAAAAATAACATCATTAATATTTCAAAAAGACAACACTTAAATTTAATGTATACCAACTACATTATAATATCATTACGTAATATTTAAAAATAGCGTGTACAACGAAGGCATTGTTGAAATAGCATATACACCTACGAGCGTTCAACATGTCCTTTCGTTACAGGCTTACAATACATATCAACATTATAGTCTGTATACTGAGATAAGAGCAATAATGTGCTGTTAAATGCAAGTTTGCAAAACAATATTTTGTCATTAGCTTCCAGGTTAAGTCAACAATAGTATTTAGAAAATGTTACCAACGCACTCACATTCATACAATGTACGCCTTGTTTTGTTTAACACAATTTAATGATTTCATGAAGCAAACTCGTCTGATGACTCGTCTTAATTTCAATCAACAGTTCCACGTTCAATTAATTGATAGCGTGCATTGAACAATACATTAATTCAACGATAAATGGTCATTGACATTAAAATAATAGCTTTACATCATATTGTAATACAGACGGAATTTCGAAGAGATAACCACACTAATACACACTTAATTTATATATATATATATATATATATATATATATATATATATATATATATATATATATATATATATATATATATATATATATATACATATATATATAAATATATATATATATGTGTGTGTGTGTGTGTGTGTGTGTGCACGTGCTCTTGAAACGTCAGTTTAACCTTCGGCAAATAAATTTAAATGGCTCTTTGGATAATGTAAAGCATCATTCGCCGAAACGATATTTCACACGCTAAACATTTATATAAATGAAATAAGTTCGATTATATAATGAACTTAAACATATGATACGATTAAATCGCGAACTGCGTTGTTGCTTACATAGCTTCTTTAGCAAACGTACAAAAAAGCTATAACGGTATTTTGTATGTTCGGTTAATAGAAGCAGTCATATGCCACGTTAGAATACCATACTGTACTGATCAACTCTTACATTGCAGCGTATTTACAACCCGTAAAACAACAATTATATCAGCACAAACAACAAATTAAAGACATAATATAATACATCGACGTTTTGTTATATTTGAAGAAAATCTATATTTATAAAGTAACGTTCCACCGTCATTTATGAATTAAAAAAAAATGATTATGATCATTAAAATAATTGTACTCAACACGATGGATTTTTACCAGGAAACGCGTTAAAAGTGCATGTACTATAAGTACATTTTGTGATTTTTATATTGGTTTGAAATTCAGGAACTAGTGTGTATTGCGTACCAATAATATAACCATAAGAACCATTTCTGCATTATTGAATTGATTCTTATAATGGCATACATCTAAGCAAATAATATTTTACAGTATTCAGAACAGTTTCTTCGAACTTGAATCGATCATTATGATTGCATTAATCGACTTACAATACTAGGTTGAAATTAAATGTGAAATGAATATACTTGCATACAGGTTATAAAAAATATGTATGTACAACAACACTATTTATGCATGAATGCATTTACATTCTATGTGCATGTTATTTAATATCAGTACAAGGTATTTGCAAGATCATTCGAAAGGAGGAAATAAAATGAAATAATATGTTATTTACATCATTTCACGAAGAACATGGTAATATCTGAACTATACAAAATCAAAACCATAACCATGGCGGTCACACGGAAAATGAAAACATTTTTTGCCTTAACCGCTGTAAAAAAAAACAAAAAACAAATATGCATGTGCAAACAAATAATTTACAAATGCAGCTATTCCACTATGCACGTGCATCATTATGTTTATTGCGTTGCGGGATCTCTTCAATGTGAAACATAGGAAATGAAGTTGCATAAATATAATACGAAAAATATCGACGTGAAAACGTAATTTGAATAAGGTAGTTACACTTCTATTATTCTAAATGACTTACACAGTGAACCAATACCGCTATTTTCAGCTTTATATTAACAGATAGACATTATTTTGGAAACCCAAAAAACATCCACAAACGATTGTCAAATGTTATCGTGTAGTAAATCATATTCGAAAGTGTCTATCAACATTACGAATTAACAGTGTGAAATATCGTGCTTAACGTAAATAATAACGGTACAAAATAAAGCGTTTATCAAATCCCGACAAAACTTAAATTAAAATTACCAAGTTCAATGAACGCTTCATGATGAGAATGTATTGGCACTGACTGCAGTCATCGGAAACAGGAAGAAACCATCAAGATATGGATAACCTGCTCCTTAAACGTTCACTAGTATGTACAGCAGAGCTGGTTTTCTTCTCCATCGCTGGGATACCACGTTACAATACAGACTAGAACGAAACGGGCAGTGCAGTAAAACGTGCGGTGATCCATATTCTTGGTGCGGTATTACATCCTTAATCAGGGTCCCTTGACACAGTGCAGTAAAATGTGCGGTGATCCTTATGCTTGGTGCGGTATTAAATCCTCAATCAGGGTCCCTTGACACAGTGCAGTAAAACATGCGGTGATCCTTATTCTTGGTGCGGTATGACATTTTCAATCAGGGTCCCTTGACACAGTGCAGTAAAACGTGCGGTGCGCCTTATGCTTGGTGCGGTATTACATCTTCAATCAGTGTCCCTTGACACAGTGCAGTAAAACGTGCGGTGATCCTTATTCTTGGTGCGGTATTACATCCTTAATCAGGGTCTCTTGACACAGTGCAGTAAAACGTGCGGTGATCCTTATTATTGGTGCGGTATGACATCTTCAATCAGGGTCCCTTGACACAGTGCAGTAAAACGTGCGGTGATCCTTATTATTGGTGCGGTCAAACATCTTCAATCAGGGTCCCTTGACACAGTGCAGTAAAACGTGCGGTGATCCTTATTCTTGGTGCGGTATGACATCTTCAATCAGGGTCCCTTGACACAGTGCAGTAAAACGTGCAGTGAGCATAATCCTTTGAGCGGTATTACAGTCTCAATCAGGGTCCCTTGAAATTGTGCAGTAAAACATGCGGTGATTCTATTCTTGGTGCGGTATTACATCCTCAATGAAAATCCATTGACACAGTGCAGTAAAACTCGCGGTGCGCCTTATGCTTGGTGCGTTATTACATCTTCCATCAGGGTCCCTTGACACAGTGCAGTAAAACGTGCGGTGATCCTTATTCTTGGTGCGGTATTACATCTTCAATCAGGGTTCCATGACACAGTTCAGTAAAATCTGCGGTGAGCCTTATTCTTGGTGCGGTATGACATATTCAATCAGGGTCCCTTGACACAGTTCAGTAAAACTTGCGGTGAGCCTTATTCTTGGTTCAGTATCACATCCTCAATCAGGGTCCCTTGATACAGTGCAGTAAAACGTGTGGTGATCCTTATCCTTGGTGCGGTATTACATCCTCAATCAGGGTCCCTTGACACAGTGCAGTAAAACGTGTGGTGATCTTTATCCTTGGTGCGGTATTACATCCTCAATCAGGGTCCCTTGACACAGTGCAATAAAACGTGCGGTGAGCCTTATTCTTGGTGCTGTATTACATCTTCAATCAGGGTATCTTGACACAGTGCAGTAAAACGTGCGGTGAGCCTTATTCTTGGTGCGGTATTACATCTCCCATCAGGGTCCCTTGACACAGTTCAGTAAAACGTGCGGTGATCCTTATTCTTGGTGCGGTATAACATCCTCAATCCTTTGACATAGTTCAGTAAAACTTTCGGTGAGCCTTATTCTTGATGCGGTATTACATCCTCAATCAGGGCCCATTGACACAGTTCAGTAAAATTATCTGTGGCCTTATTCTTGATGCGGTATTACATCCTCAATCAGGGTCCTTTGACACAGTTCAGTAAAACGTGCGGTGAGCCTTATTCTTGGTGCGGTATTACATTCCTAATCAGGGTCCCTTGACACAGTGCAGTAAAACGTGCGGTGATCCTTATTCTTGGTGCGGTATTTCATCCTTAATCAGGGTCCCTTGACACAGTTCAGTAAAATCTGCGGTGAGCCTTATTCTTGGTGCTGTATTACATCTTCAATCAGGGTATCTTGACACAGTTCAGTAAAACGTGCGGTGAGCCTTATTCTTGGTGCGGTATCACATCCTTAATCAGGGTCTCTTGACACAGTGCAGTAAAACGTGCGGTGATCCTTATTCTTGGTGCGGTATTACATCCTTAATCAGGGTCCCTTGACACAGTTCAGTAAAATCTGCGGTGAGCCTTATTCTTGGTGCTGTATTACATCTTCAATCAGGGTATCTTGACACAGTGCAGTAAAACGTGCGGTGAGCCTTATTCTTGGTGCGGTATTACATCTTCCATCAGGGTCCCTTGACACAGTTCAGTAAAACGTGCGGTGATCCTTATTCTTGGTGCGGTATAACATCCTCAATCAGGATCCTTTGACACAGTTCAGTAAAACTTTGGGTGAGCCTTATTCTTGATGCGGTATTACATCCTCAATCAGGGTCCCTTGACACAATGCAGTAAAACGTGCAGTAAGCCTTATCCTTGGTGCGGTATTATAGTCTCAATAAGTGTCCATTGACACAGTGCAGTAAAACATGCGGTGATCCTTATTCTTGGTGTGGTATTACATCCTCAATCAGGGTCCCTTGACAAAATGCAGTAAAAAGTGTTGTGATCCTTATTCTTGGTGCGGTATTACATCCTCAATCAGGGTTCCTTGACACAGTGCAGTAAAACATGCGGTGATCCTTATTCTTGGTGCGGTATTACATCCTCAATTAGGGTATCTTGACACAATGCAGTAAAAAGTGTTGTGATCCTTATTCTTGGTGCGGTATTACATCCTCAATCAGGGTCCCGTGACACAGTGCAGTAAAACGTGCGGTGATCATTATTCTTGGTGCGGTATGACATCTTCAATCAGGGTCCCTTGACACAGTGCAGTAAAACATGCGGTGATCATTATTCTTGGCGCGGTATAACATCCTCAATCAGGGTCCCTTGACACAGTGCAGTAAAACATGCGGTGATCCTTATTCTTGGTGCGGTATTACATCCTCAATCAGGGCCCCTTGACACAGTGCAGTAAAACATGCGGTGATCATTATTCATGGTGCGGTATTACATCCTCAATCAGGGTTCCTTGACACAGTGCAGTAAAACATGCGGTGATCATTATTCTTGGTGCGGTATAACATCCTCAATCAGTGTCCCTTGACACAGTGCAGTAAAACATGCGGTGATCCTCATTCTTGGTGCGGTATTACATCCTCAATCAGGGTCCCTTGACACAGTGCAGTAAAACGTGCGGTGATCCTTATTCTTGGTGCGGTATGACATCTTCTATCAGGGTCCAATGACAAAATGCAGTACAACGTGCAGTTAGCCTTATTCTTGGTGCGGTATTACATCCTCAATCAGGGTCCCTTCACACAGTGCAATAAAACGTGCGGTGCGCCTTATGCTTGGTGCGGTATTACATCTTCCATCAGGGTCCCTTGATACAGTGCAATAAAACGTGCGGTGATCCTTATTCTTGGTGCGGTATTACATCTTTCATCAGGGTCCCTTGACACAGTTCAGTAAAATCTGCGGTGAGCCGTATTCTTGGTGCTGTATAACATCATCAATCAGGGTATCTTGACTGAGTGCAGTAAAACGTGTGGTGAGCCTTATTCTTGGTGCGGTATTACATCTTCCATCAGGGTCCCTTGACACAGTTCAGTAAAACGTGCGGTGATCCTTAATCTTGGTGCGGTATTACATCCTCAATCAGGGTCCTTTGACAAAGTTCAGTAAAACTTTCGGTGAGCCTTATTCTTGATGCGGTATTACATCCTAAATCAGGGTCCCTTGACACAGTTCAGTAAAATGCTCTGTGGCCTTATTCTTGATGCGGTATTAAATCCTCAATCAGGGTCCTTCGACACAGTTTAGTAAAATGCTCTGTGGCCTTATTCTTGGTGCGGTATTACATCCTCAGTCAGGGTCCCTTGACACAGTGCAGTAAAACCTGCGGTGATCATTATTCTTGGTGCGGTATTACATCTTCAATCAGGGTCCCTTGACACAATGCAGTAAAACATGCGGTGATCCTTATTCTTGTGCGGTATTTCATTCTCAATCAGGGCCCCTTGACACTTCTTATTAATTGTACTCCTGAGACAACGGCGGAGCACCTGCTCAAATTAAATAGAAAAAAACAATCAAAGGGGCGATATTTTGAATAGTTTACTACAAGGCTATTTGGACAAATTTATACATTTATTATTCATTTTAAACATTGAGCACGAGTAAACGAAAACTGTTAGTTTAACGGAACAAACAATTTTTGTTATATACTTTATTGTTTGTCTTTAAGACGGTTAAATATTGCATTTTACATTTGTATTTATATTATGAAATCGATACAAATTGGGTGTTTTTATAAATTATTGCAGGATCTATTCCATTATGACATCAAAAACTGACGCCGTTTCACAAGATTTAGACAAGCATTATTGACTTCCCTTACAATCTAACTGCAGAGTTGTCGTTCCTGCTCTTGTGAATTTATAAACTGCGGGCTCAAGGACGTACGTTCTTGCAGCTAAAAAGAACACGTGCAAAAATTATATTAATGTTATTCGAATTTCAATCATAAATGACCTATTTTGAAACTGTTTCATACATGTTCATACATAATTTAAAACCTAATACTATTTCTGTGGAGATTATGCAATGTTAATGATATGTATGACCCTTAACTCGATTTTAATTAGTTCGCTGATATTAATCACATCGTATTGATCAAAATTGAGCATATCGTTTGAATGGGTTATTCATTTGAATAAACTTGAAACTGGACAATGAAAACAATCACGTTAAGATATATATGCAAAGTTTTCAATTTAAATGGCAAAAATACCTTTGAGCAATCGAGCGGCGCTGACTTGGAAACATCGCTATGATGACCATGATTTTTGTTATTGACTTTGCATCCCGCGACGTGGACCTAACTTTGCGAAGGCAATGACGATCATGCTGAGCACTGCTTACGTTTTAACCCGCGATAACGACCATGATTAGCACAGCTTACGTTATAACCCGCGATGATGTTCATGGTGAGCGGTGCTTTTGTATAACCTGCGATGACGAAATGGTGTGCGCTACTGACGGTATAAGCTGCGATGACAAAAATGGTGTTCGCTTCTGACTGTATAACCCGCGATGATGACAATGGTGTCCGCTGCTGACGGTATAACCTTCGATAACGTAAATGGCGTGCGCTGCTGACGGTTGAACACACGATGACGACCGTTGTTTACGGTGCTGACGGTAAAACCCTTGATGACGAAAATTGTGTGCGCTTCTAACGGTAAATCCCGCAATGACTATCATTGTTTGGTCTACTGACGGATAACATCACGATAACGACAATTGTTTGAACTGCTGACGGTAAAACCCGCGATGATTACCAGGGTGTGCGCTGCTGACGGTATGACCCGCGATGATTACCAATATGTGCGATGATGACCAGTGTGTGCGCTGCTGACGAAATAACCCACGATGATGACCAATGTGTGCGCTGCTAACGGTTTAACCCGCGATGATGACCAGGGTGTGCGCTGTTGACGGTATAACCCGCGATGATCACCATGGTGTGCGCTGCTGACGGTATAACCCATGATCACGACCAGGATGTGCGCTGCTGACGGTTTAACCCACGATGAGGACCAGGGTGTGCGCTACTTACGGTATAACCCGCGATGATGACCAATGTGTGCGCTGCTGACGGTTTAACCCGCGATGATGAGCAGGGTGTACGTTATTGACGGTATAACTTGCGATGATGGCCAGGATGTGCGCTGCTGACCGTATAACCAACGATGATGACCAGGGTGTGCGCTACTTACGGTATAACCCACGATGACGACCAGGGTGTGCCCGGCTGACGGTATAACCCGTGATGACGACCATGGTGTGCGTTGCTGACGGTATAACCCACGATGACGACCATGGTGTGCGCTACTGACGGTATAACCCACGATTACGACCATGGTGTGCGTTGCTGACGGCATAATCCGAGATGATGACCATTTGTTTGGGGTGTTGACGGTATTACCAGCGATTACTACTGTTTTGCACTTCTGACTTGGTTACCCTCAATGTCGAGATAGTTTGCGCTGCTCACTAGGTAAATAGCTTGATGAACGTTGTTTGCGCTTCTGACCAGGCAATTCCGCGTTAGGTCAATAGTTTAAGCTACTAACTTGCTAACCCGCGTGATGACCATGGGTGGCACTGTTGACTTAGTAATCCACGTTATCGACCGTTGTTTGCGTTTTCGACGTGGTAACCCGATAGATGACTAAAGCGTAGTTGCCAACGTTGGCGACCATTCTTTGGGCTGATTACTTGATTATACCAATGACAACCATTGGTTGACTCCTTTGCTCCATAATTTGTTGCCCGGGATGATGACCAAGGTTTAAAGCACGATGCACAAACACGTCTTTTAAGTAAATGCCACATTTTAATCAAGAATCTCTTGGTGTTGGTTAATGGCCTTTTTTGTTTAGTGTTGTTTAATGGTCTTGGTTTTATGTCATGTTACCCTTTGACAATTTGGTTTTATGTACACTCGTTTGGATTTCATATATTATCATTAAAAATGTTGATTATTTCAATATGAGAATTACGTTTAATTAATTTTGTATCATAATACGGGTAAGTATATTTTCAACTTACAAATTGTCAAATGGGACTTAGCTCAAACGCATACATTTTCAAAAATAAAACTTTTTATTTTTATTTAAAATAAATGTACGATTAACAAACCTTGTTGTAGCAAAAATACGAACATTAAATACAGACTTTAACACTAGAAAATACAATTTTATACAATATATTATACACCTTTGTATCCCTTTTAAAGTTGCTACAACAAGCGATAAAATAACACGATACGTTGAAAACGCACGAGTTTAAGAACTCACTCCACAGGCGTCTGTGTACAAAATGTTCAGACGAATTTTACAATAGTGAACCCATGGTTTCAAATCAACGTATTCTCCCTCCCATCGGAGTAAATGTTTGTCATAATCGTCATCGCCATCATCAGCAGTAGCAGAAAGTGTAAGAGCAGCAGCTCTGCGAGAAATACCCTTTTTGTTCACAATTTCAAAATGCTGGACATTAACTGATTTTAATTCACAAAAGTCTTGCTTGATTTTCGTATATTCATCGTCATTCTCTTCCACACGGAACAGCATTTTACACTGTACACTATGTTTGATAGTAGACAGATTATTTACATATTGTAGCAGTGATGATGTGGACACTTTTTTATAAATCATAAACACATACTTAATACATTGTGGCAGTTTCATCTCCATATCATACTTGTTCAAACAAATCCTTAGCTGCTGCAAGTGGGTGAGAAGGGGCAGTGTCTGTGAAAGCAGGTCGGTGTGTTCTATTTTAGTTATGTTCAGACTGGTTATATGCATTGTGGGTAATGTTTCATACAATTCTGGACAATCCTTAAATACTTCCAACTTAACACTTGACAAATCTGCACCTTGCATTAGCGGTTCGGGGTCTTTTGCAATCGCCTCTCGCCTCTGTAAAACGACGTATTCATTTAAGTAGACGCGCACTGCGTGATTGAGCGTTGAAAGTTTTAACATCAAACTGTACAGCCAATCTGATGAGCATGACCCTTCTTGTAAAATAATTAATTGAAGAGTCGGTGGTAATGTGTGATTAAAATCAGTCAAGTAAGTCCCTTGTAATCGAATTTCTGTAAACGCTGGTAACGTGTTTTGTGTCACAAATGTCAGTGAAACATCGTCAACAGCCTTAAGCTGCACGCTTCTGATACTCGTGCCTCGCAACATTTCAAACCACTGTTTATGGAATTTTAAGACGCGTAGTTCAATGTTCGACATGTCACATGACACCATTTGTGTATGTAAATCAGACACATTCGTATTCGAACTATCATTAACATCAGCTTTAACATTTGTTGAACATTCCGATTGCATTACGCAATCGTTTGAACTAGTTGCACAGGTTTCATTACTCGATATCACGAAGCAGTCCCCCACGTTTAATTGCACATGGTGTTTTATAGGAGCCAGTTTGATTAAGACACTGTACAACAATTCCAATGAGCACTTCCCACCTTGTAAATACATCGACTTTAGGGATTCTGGTAAATCATATTCAAAGCGTGTCAAATAAGTTCCAAGTAAATTAATCTTTTTTAACATGCTCAACATAATTGTTTCCATTGTTCAACTATCAGTAGCCGTAACGATCAGACTCCCTATACTTGTATCACGTAATAGTTCAAACAGTTCCGTACTGTAATGTTTCACTGATATCTCAATATTCGACAGGTCATATGAAAGTATTTCAGATCAGAAGTCCACATCATATGTATGAAATTTCTTTCCACGGGCCTCTTCACTTGACTGAAATACAAAATCCCACAGCTCACACTTAACAGGATTATCTAATGAAGAAAGCTTGATCAACAAGCTGCGTAGCCACTCATATGACCATCCGCCTTGCATGAGACTTATACACAGTAATGAAGCAGGCAGCTTGAGATCACATCGCCCCGTGTAGGTCCCCCTAAAATGGAGCTTAGTTTGCCTGTTGAGCGTGTGAAGAATCTCGGATGCTAATGAGGCACAATTAGCCGTCCTCAGGTCTAGGATCCCTATACTTGTATCACGTATTATTTCAAATAGTTCCGCACTGCCATTTTTCACTTATATCTCAATATTGGACAGGTCATGTGACAGTATTTCAGATCGCAAGCCCGATATACGTTTATTATATTCGTCTCCTCGGGCTCCTTCACTTAAATGCCATACAACATTCCACGGTTCACACTTCACAGGATGATCTAATGAAGAAAGCGTGATCAACAAGCTGCACAGCCACTCATATGAACATTCGCCTTCTAGGAGATTTATACACTGTAAAGAAGCAGGCAGCTTGAGATCACATCGACCCGTATAGGCCCCACTCAAATTAAGCTTAGACGGTTGAGCGTGCGAAGAATCTCTTATGCTAATGAGGTACAATCAGCCGTTTTCAGGTTTAGGATCCCGATACTTGTACCACGTAATATTTCAAACAGTTCCACACTCCCATGTTCCACAAATATCTCAATATTGGACATGTTAAGAGACAGTATTTCAGATCGCAAGTCCGATATCTTTGTATGTGATTCGTCTGCACTGGTTCCTTCACTTGACTGCAATACAACATCCCACAGCTCACACTTAACAGGATGATCTAATGAAGAAAGTGTGATCAACAAGCTGCACAGCCACTCATATGAACATCCGCCTTGCACGAGACTTATACACTGCAATGACGCAGGCAGCTTGAGATCACACCAACCCGTATAGGTGCCCCGCAAATAAAGCTCAGTTAGCTTATTCAGCGTGTGAAAAATCTCGGATGCTAATGAGGCACAATTAGCCGTCATCAGATGAAGGATCCCAATACTAGTATCACGTAATAGTTCAAACAGTTCCTTACTGCAATTATTCACGAATATCTCAACATTGGACAGGTCATGTGACAGTATTTGAGATCGCAAGTCCGATATATGTGTATGCGCTTTGTCTCCACGGATGTCTTCACTTAACTGCAATACAACATCCCACAGCTTACACTGGACAGGATGATCTACAGAAGAGAGCGTTATCAATAAGCTGCGCAGCCATTCAGATGAACATCCGCCTTTCGGCAGACATATACACTGCAACGAGGCAGGCAGTCTCAGATCACACCGACCAGTAAAGGTTCCACGCAAATAAAGCTTAGTTAGCTTATTCAGCGTGTGAAGAATCTCGGATGCTAATGAGGCATAATTAGCCGTCATCAGGTAAAGTACCCCTATACTAGTATCACGTAATAGTTCAAACAGTTCCTTACTGCCATTTTTCACGAATATTTCAACATTGGACAGGTCATGTGACCGTATTTCAGATCGCAAGTCCGATGTATGTGTATGTGCTTCGTCTCCACGGATGTCTTCACTTAACTGCAATACAACATCCCACAGCTGACACTTGACAGGATGACCTAATGAAGAGAGCGTGATCAACAAGCTGCGCAGCCATTCAGATGAACACTCGCCTTTCGGCAGACTTATACACTGCAACGAGGCAGGCAGTCTCAGATCACACCGACCAGTAAAGGTTCCCCGCAAATAAAGCTTAGTTAGCTTATTCAGCGTGTGAAGAATCTCGGATGCTAATGAGGCACAATTAGCCGTCATCAGGTTAAGTATCCCTATACTAGTATCACGTAATAGTTCAAACAGTTCCTTACTGCCATTTTTCACGAATATATCAACATTGGACAGGTCATGTGACAGTATTTCAGATCGCAAGTCCGATGTATGTGTATGCGCTTCGTCTCCACGGATGTCTTCACTTACCTGCAATACAACATCCCACAGCTCACACTTGACAGGATGATTTAATGAAGAGAGCGTGATCAACAAGCTGCACAGCCACTCAGATGAACACTCGCCTTCCCCGATACTAATACATTGCAATGACGCAGGCAGTCTCAGATCATATCTACCCGTATAGGTTCCCAACAAATAAAGCTTAGTTAGCTTATTCAGCGTGTGAAGAATCTCGGATGCTAATGAGGCACAATTAGCCGTCATCAGGTGAAGGATCCCTATACTAGTATCACGTAATAGTTCAAACAGTTCCTTACTGCCATTTTCCACTAATATCTCAATGTTGGACAGGTCTTGTGACAGTATTTGAGATCGCAAGTCCGAAATATGTGTATGCGCTTCGTCTCCATTGATGTCTTCACTTAACTGCAATACAACATCACACAGCTCACACTTGACAGGATGATTTAATGAAAAGAGCGTGATCAACAAGCTGCACAGCCACTCAGATGAACACTCGCCTTCCCCGATACTAATACATTGCAATGACGCAGGCAGTCTCAGATCATATCTACCCGTATAGGTTCCCCACAAATAAAGCTTAGTTAGCTTATTCAGCGTGTGAAGAATCTCGGATGCTAATGAGGCACAATTAGCCGTCATCAGGTGAAGGATCCCAATACTACAGTACAGCTCACGCAAAACCAACAAAATCCGCGGCTACGCCGCGGACACACTCTTATGTTTTCGAAATTACTCCGCATCCACAACGAGTATTCCCTCGGCATCATGCCGAGGCACTCCGCGATAATTCGCGGAGTTAGGCCGCGTCTGTTCCTGCCTCGGCATCGATCCGCGGCATCACGCCGCGTCTTTACACGCGGCGGTTCGCCGAAAAAAAATACAAATATTTACTGTATACTATAACACATGTTAAATATTTTTTACATAAACGATTATTAGAAACAGATGCAAATAATACGTTGATATGTTTACTTCTGCGTGATTGTGTAAACCTTTGGTCAGCTTCTCGGCATACGGAACTTCATACATAATGATTTTGTAGGTCATTATAACCATATCAATGAATCTTACACAGTTTAATACCGAACATGATCTCGGAAACAAGATTTGCTTTAAACATCGAAAATAACATATTGAGTATCATAAAATTTGCGAAAAAAAAACATATCGTCGCTGTCGTTCTCAAACCTCGTAGCTCCAAAATTTTCAAAAATGTTTTTTCGTCTTTTCCGAATATATGAAGTCTGGCGCGTGTTTTGTGCTATATCTCGCAGCTCTACGCCAATCAGAGCCCTTGAAAAATGCATGTGACAAAATGTTGTAGCTTGATTGTTAGCTTTTTTTTCCGGCGAAAAGTCGTAGCGACGTCATTTAACTTATAGGTATGTCATTTCGTTTGGACAATTTTGACAAAACGTTTTTATATTTGCATTTACACTGTACGAGGTTTCTTATCAGGACGAATTGTCGTACCTCATACCACGGACGCTACAAATGACACAACTGTGGTGACACAATATCGTAGCTACCGTTTCTGAACATCAGTATGACTTATCAGTATGACTTACGCGTCTACGGCTTATACCATATTTTGCAGCTTCATTTGTTTGGTATTTTTACAGAATTTCAATTTCTAAAACATCGTTATAAAAAAATGAGACGGTTTTTTCTCTCTCCTGAAAACTTGGCAGTGTAGCTACGAGGTTTGAGAACGACAGCGACGATATGAGAACCATACAACTACACACATAGAAAACAAATATAAATAATGTTGACAATTTTAATAAAAACTTATATTCGTTGATATTTAAAAATGATTACTTTCACTTCGTCCCGATTTTCAGAAATGGCCATGTACATGTTGCATCTAAATATCAATTTAATAAACGAAATTATCGGGCAATATATTGAAACATTAAACTCGGCATAAATGTGACTACCAAAATAATATTGCGACGCAAAACAGTATCATTATTGTGACAATTAAATACACGTGTAAATCTGCTGTTCTCTTAGAAATTGCGCGAAAATAAAGATGTGTAATATCACGTTATCTGCCTGTAAAGCGTGAGCATTTTCATTGTAATTTTAATAAATCTGTGCAAATAATACGAGGATATAACAAGTAATACAAGCGTATGCGAGTGCAAAAGGAAATGCAGTGAGAACCCCGCCTTAAAATATCGAATTTTATACTGAAACATTAGGCGGTTTATCTTTTGATTTGTCGGCATTTTTTATACTGAAACATCAGGCGGTTAATCTTTTGATTTGTCGGCATTTTGTTTCATTTCAGACTCCATGCAGTTTTCAGATCATAATCGCAGTGCTTTATTACCCGAACTCGTTAGTTTCTGGACACATGTGCTACTGAAAATAACCACCGGTTATGGCCCAAACAAGCACAAAGTGTCTAGTCTCCTGTGTGTTTTATCCCTAAATGTTAGATAAGCACGCGCACTATTAATTATTATGTTGGTCAGTACAAAAGGCCTTCTAAAAACCGCCGACTGCGTCTTTGTTTTATTGCTCAATCAAGCACCGGTAACAAAAAACACACACTTTAGATAAGCACGTGTCGTCTGTCTAAACCATAATTTATCAGTAAACATATCGAAGTAATTCTCGTATATGATCTCGGAAACGGGACTTGCGTTAAACATTTACCATTACGATATTTTTTCATAAGATTTGCTTAAAACAAATGAGAACCAATCAAACATACACAGACGAAACAAAATATAAATAATTATGACAAGTTAAATGGAAAAAAAACGTTGGTTTATTTTCGAAAAATCGTTTTTCCTTTCTCCCAATTTTCAGAAAATGACCTAAACATGTTGCATAAAATCTAAATATAGATGAAGTTTTTTATTGGTCGTTGTAAAAGAATATTAACTTTACACGGCACTTTGTGTGCAATCAGATACGATACAGTAATTGTTGCAATATTGAACGAACTAAAATATGAAAATGATACAGCGTTTTGAACTTTTATTTTATTCAGGAAAATGTCAAAATCATTTGCGAGATACCCCGATACTCAAATGGAAATTCACTACGAAGTTTTACAATGTTGTCTGCGCAACGTAGTTTTGTGTATCAATAAATTTACCCACGCCTATTTTCGCGCGCTTTTTGTTTTAGACAAACACTGGACACGAAAATATCATGTATTTATTTGTGTTACCCTTGTTCCGATTGGACACCTTCCGGGTATTTCATCAAATATTTAATTAGAAACATATGCCGAAATTCATTTGATATTTTAGAAAAATGTTGGATGTCTGTGTTAAAGCGGGTATATACGATTTTTTATATGTGTTTAATTGTCATATATTGATAAAATATGTTACAATTACACAAAATAGACAAGAAAAATGATACATTAAAGCCGAATTACATAAAATGCAGCAAATCCACATTAGCGGCCCGAGCCGATTGTGACGAACATATTTTCCTACAATAACCGAAGCATTCGTCTTTGTATTAGGATTGGAGTTAGTGTTCGTGTGTCGTATGAATAGATATCGTTGCAGGAAATCAAATAAACCGTCAAACTAAGTTTAGATTCACATCGTACATGTATGATATACATGCTGGCGAATTCGGCTTTACAGCCGTTTTCAATTTCAGAATTAAATATCTGGCTTATTTCGCATTTTTCGACACATGCTCTTCTTAACTTTTATTTTAATTTAAATATATATATAATAAGTTTTTTTACACATTTTATATAAATTCATAAATATTTGACAAAATCGTATATACCCGCTTTAATGAGTTTTCTTGAGCACTTTTCTCGTCAGTAATAATCAGAATTTGCATTTGAAAATGGAATACACGGGATTAGCGGGTAATGGATAGAGACGGAAAAATTCGCATGTATGTGGTAATCGATAATGACAGTCATAAACGCATGTATCGGGGAAACGATAGACTCGGGATTATACGCATCTATCAGGGAAAGGGTAAAGAAACAGTTAATAAAGATAATTTGGACAGATAATGCATAACCTTATTGCCAATGTATTATGTAGTGAATGTTTCGCAACGTAGTAACGCTCCATGTAATAAATTTTATGATGCGAAACTCGGAGTCCATTTCTATCCGAGGTACATGTACATTGTTAATTATAATTAATACGATTGTCCGCCGAATGACTCGACATCATCAACAAATTCCTCGGCATCATGCCGAGGCGTGTCGCGGAGACCAGATGCGGAGTGCCTCGGCGGACAGACGCGGCTACTCGGCGACCAGATAGTCGATTCCGAGTCGACTCCGCGAACACAAGATGGCGGCTGACTCCGCGGATCGCGGAATATGTTTTTTTTGCGTGAGCTGTACTGTAGTATCACGTAATAGTTCAAACAGTTCCTTACTGCCATTTTCCACGAATATATCAACATTGGACAGGTCATGTGACAGTATTTGAGATCGCAGGTCCGATATATGTGTATGCGCTTCGTCTCCACGGATGTCTTCACCTAACTGCAATACAACATCCCACAGCTTACACTTGACAGGATGATCTAATGAAGAGAGCGTGATCAACAAGCTGCACAGCCATTCATATGAACACTCGCCTTTCGGCAGACTTATACATTGCAATGACGCAGGCAGTCTCAGATCACATCTACCCGTATAGGTTCCCCACAAATAAAGCTTAGTTAGCTTATTCAGCGTGTGAAGAATCTCGGATGCTAATGAGGCACAATTAGCCGTCATCAGTTTAAGGATCCCAATACTAGTATCACGTAATAGTTCAAACAGTTCCACACTGCCATTTTTCACGAATATATCAACATTGGACAGGTCATGTGACAGTATTTGAGATCGCAAGTCCGATATATGTGTATGCGCTTCGTCTCCACGGATGTCTTCACTTAACTGCAATACAACATCCCACAGCTGACACTTGACAGGATGATTTAATGAAGAGAGCGTGATCAACAAGCTGCACAGCCACTCAGATGAACACTCGCCTTCCCCGAGACTAATACATTGCAATGACGCAGGCAGTCTCAGATCATATCTACCCGTATAGGTTCCCCACAAATAAAGCTTAGTTAGCTTATTCAGCGTGTGAAGAATCTCGGATGCTAATGAGGCACAATTAGCCGTCATCAGGTAAAGTACCCCTATACTAGTATCACGTAATAGTTCAAACAGTTCCTTACTGCCATTTTTCACGAATATCTCAACATTGGACAGGTCATGTGACAGTATTTGAGATCGCAACTCCGATATATGTGTATGCGCTTCGTCTCCACGGATGTCTTCACTTAACTGCAATACAACATCCCACAGCTGACACTGGACAGGATGATCTACAGAAGAGAGCGTTATCAATAAGCTGCGCAGCCATTCAGATGAACATCCGCCTTTCGGCAGACATATACACTGCAACGATGCAGGCAGTCTCAGATCACACCGACCAGTAAAGGTTCCCCGCAAATAAAGCTTAGTTAGCTTATTCAGCGTGTGAAGAATCTCGGATGCTAATGAGGCACAATTAGCCGTCATCAGGTAAAGGATCCCTATACTAGTATCACGTAATAGTTCAAACAGTTCCTTACTGCCATTTTTCACGACTATCTTAACATTGGACAGGTCATGTGACAGTATTTGAGATCGCAACTCCGATATATGTGTATGCGCTTTGTCTCCATTGATGTCTTCACTTGACTGCAATACAACATCCCACAGCTCACACTTGACAGGATGATCTAATGAAGAGAGCGTTATCAATAAGCTGCGCAGCCATTCAGATGAACATTCGCCTTTCGGCAGACATATACACTGCAACGACGCAGGCAGTCTCAGATCACACCGACCAGTAAAGGTTCCCCGCAAATAAAGCTTAGTTAGCTTATTCAGCGTGTGAAGAATCTCGGATGCTAATGAGGCACATTCAGCCGTCCTCAGGTCTAGGATCCCAATACTAGTATCACGTAATAGTTCAAACAGTTCCTTACTGCCATTTTCCACGAATATCTCAACATTGGACAGGTCATGTGACAGTATTTTAGTTCGCAAGTCTGATGTATGTGTATGCGCTTTGTTTCCACGGATGTCTTCACTTAACGGCAATACAACATCACACAGCTGACACTTGACAGGATGGTCTAATGAAGAGAGCGTGATCAACAAGCTGCGCAGCCATTCAGATGAACATTCGCCTTTCGGCAGACTTATACACTGCAACGACGCAGGCAGTCTTAGATCACACCGACCAGTATAGGTTCCTAACATATAAAGCTTAGTTAGTTTATTCAGCGTGTGAAAAATCTCGGATGCTAATGAGGCACAATTAGCCGTCATCAGGTGAAGGATCCCTATACTAGTATCACGTAATAGTTCAAACAGTTCCTTACTGCCAATTTTCACTAATATCTCAATGTTGGACAGGTCATGTGACAGTATTTGAGATCGCAAGTCCGAAATATGTGTATGCGCTTCGTCTCCATTGATGTCTTCACTTAACTGCAATACAACATCACACAGCTCACACTTGACAGGATGATTTAATGAAAAGAGCGTGATCAACAAGCTGCACAGCCACTCAGATGAACACTCGCCTTTCCCGATACTAATACATTGCAATGACGCAGGCAGTCTCAGATCATATCTACCCGTATAGGTTCCCCACAAATAAAGCTTAGTTAGCTTATTCAGCGTGTGAAGAATCTCGGATGCTAATGAGGCACAATTAGCCGTCCTCAGGTTAAGGGTCCCAATACTAGTATCACGTAATAGTTCGAACAGTTCCTTACTGCCATGTTTCACTAATATGTCAATATTGGACAGGTCATGTGACAGTATTTGAGATCGCATGTCCGAAATATGTGTATGCGCTTCGTCTCCACGGATGTCTTCACTTAACTGCAATACAACATCCCACAGCTCACACTGGACAGGATGATCTAATGAAGAGAGCGTGATCAACAAGCTGCACAGCCATTCATATGAACACCCGCCTTTCGGCAGATATATACACTGCAACGACGCAGGCAGTCTTAGATCACACCGACCAGTATAGGTTCCCAACATATAAAGCTTAGTTAGTTTATTCAGCGTGTGAAAAATCTCGAATGCTAATGAGGCACAATTAGCCGTCATCAGGTGAAGGATCCCTATACTAGTATCACGTAATAGTTCAAACAGTTCCTTACTGCCAATTTTCACTAATATCTCAATGTTGGACAGGTCATGTGACAGTATTTGAGATCGCAAGTCCGAAATATGTGTATGCGCTTCGTCTCCATTGATGTCTTCACTTAACTGCAATACAACATCCCACAGCTGACACTTGACAGGATGATTTAATGAAGAGAGCGTGATCAACAAGCTGCACAGCCACTCAGATGAACACTCGCCTTCCCTGAGACTAATACATTGCAATGACGCAGGCAGTCTCAGATCATATCTACCCGTAAAGGTTCCCCACAAATAAAGCTTAGTTAGCTTATTCAGCGTGTAAAGAATCTCGGATGCTAATGAGGCACAATTAGCCGTCATCAGGTTAAGGATCCCAATACTAGTATCACGTAATAGTTCGAACAGTTCCTTACTGCCATTTATCACTAATATGTCAATATTGGACAGGTCATGTGACAGTATTTGAGATCGCAAGTCCGAAATATGTGTATACGCTTCGTCTCCATTGATGTCTTCACTTAACTGCAATACAACATCCCACAGCTCACACTTGACAGGATGATCTAATGATGAGAGCGTGATCAACAAGCTGCGCAGCCATTCAGATGAACACTCGTCTTTCGGCAGACTTATACACTGCAACGACGCAGGCAGTCTCAGATCACACCGACCAGTATAGGTTCCAAATATATAAAGCTTAGTTAGTTTATTCAGCGTGTGAAAAATCTCGGATGCTAATGAGGCACAATTAGCCGTCATCAGGTGAAGGATCCCAATACTAGTATCACGTAATAGTTCAAACAGTTCCTTACTGCCATTTTTCACTAATATGTCAATATTGGACAGGTCATGTGACAGTATTTGAGATCGCAAGTCCGATATATGTGTATGCGCTTCGTCTATATTGATGTCTTCACTTAACTGCAATACAACATCCCACAGCTCACACATGACAGGATAATTTAATGAAGAGAGCGAGATCAACAAGCTGCACAGCCACTCAGATGAACACTCGCCTTCCACAAGACTAATACATTGCAATGACGCAGGCAGTCTCAGATCATATCTACCCGTATAGGTTCCCCACAAATAAAGCTTAGTTAGCTTATTCAGCGTGTGAAGAATCTCGAATGCTAATGAGGCACAATTAGCCGTCCTCAGGGCTAGGATCCCAATACTAGTATCACGTAATAGTTCAAACAGTTCCTTACTGCCATTTTTCACTAATATGTCAATATTGGACAGGTCATGTGACAGTATTTGAGATCGCAAGTCCGATATATGTGTATGCGCTTCGTCTATATTGATGTCTTCACTTAACTGCAATACAACATCCCACAGCTCACACTTGACAGGATGATCTAATGAAGAGAGCGTGATCAACAAGCTGCATAGCCACTCAGATGAACACTCGCCTTCCCCGAGACTAATACATTGCAATGACGCAGGCAGTCTCAGATCACATCTACCCGTATAGGTTCCCCGCAAATAAAGCTTAGTTAGCTTATTCAGCGTGTGAAGAATCTCGGATGCTAATGAGGCACAATTAGCCGTTCTCAGTTTAAGGATCCCAATACTAGTATCACGTAATAGTTCAAACAGTTCCTTACTGCCATTTTCCACTAATATCTCAACATTGGACAGGTCATGTGACAGTATTTGAGATCGCAAGTCCGATATATGTGTATGCGCTTCGTCTATATTGATGTCTTCACTTAACTGCAATACAACATCCCACAGCTCACACTTGATAGGATAATTTAATGAAGAAAGCGTGATCAACAAGCTGCACAGCCACTCAGATGAACACTCGCCTTCCCCAAGACTAATACATTGCAATGACGCAGGCAGTCTCAGATCATATCTACCCGTATAGGTTCCCCACAAATAAAGCTTAGTTAGCTTATTCAGCGTGTGAAGAATCTCGGATGCTAATGAGGCACAATTAGCCGTCGGCAGGTTAAGGATCCCAATACTAGTATCACGTAATAGTTCAAACAGTTCCTTACTGCCATTGTTCACTAATATCTCAATGTTGGACAGGTCATGTGACAGTATTTCAGATCTCAAGTCCGATATATGTGTATGCGCTTCGTCTCCACGGATGTCTTCACTTAACTGCAAAACAACATCCCACAGCTCACACTGGACATGGTGATCTAATGAAGAGAGCGTGATCAACAAGCTGCACAGCCATTCAGAGAAACATTTGCATTTCGACAATACAATGTTTTGTATTGTTTCAGGAAGAGCTATGTCTTGCAAAAAGCTTGTGTCTTCTATTCTCAAATATGTTAATTGAGACAGGGACGGCAGAACATAGGAACATGATGATACGTCAAATTGTCCGATACAGTTCAGCTCCCGTATGCTCGTATGATGTAATGCTTTACATATTTCCGGTGTCATTGTTATCATAACACGTGTAAGACAATGTTTGGATTTATGTATGACTGTCAATATTTCGCTTATTTGTAGACAATTACTTTCTACAATAAGTGACCGCACAGCTGCACAGTTGTACAATAAAAGCAGTTCTAACGCCTTTGAATTGGACTCAGTAAGATTCTGATTAAATATGAAGTCTCTACAATTCAAGCAAATTTCATTTTCACCGCTGGCAGTTGCTTCTATGCATCCAGCAATGATCATGCGCTGGAACAAAACTGATAGTGCGAAGCAACGTGCGTCGTTATCTGTGTTATCATTATTTGATTTTAAAACGTTCCTTTTTGTGCCATTGTCGTCCTGAAATGTTAATAAGTTTTCCTGATTATAAAATCCTTTAATATACATGCCCAGTCCGTGGCTTATGGCTTTGAGGAACTCGTCGTCAACCAGACAATTAATAAGAGTATTAGCTTTTTTACAGTCGAGTCCACATAGATATATTATAGTCTGGCTCATCTCTAAAACATTATATTTAGATCCGGTTCGGAACTGGTTTATAAGGTCCTGCTTGGAATTTGCGATATGATAGGCAGTCATAAATTCCTGTAAAGTCTCGTGTAAAAATGAAAACTGTGCATTCTGACCTGCTATATTGAAGCTTTTCGTTAAAACACCAGCATGAAGACAAAATTTCAACTGTTGTTCTGACATGTGATTCAATACTCCCCGTTCGGTGAACACTGGGGATTTACTCGATGAAAATGTACAATTAAATGCAACATTCGCAAGTGCATCAAATGTATTGATCTGCCGCTGAATAAAACTTGTATTTGTTAAACATTGAAACGAATTTCCTTTTTGAAAATATCCCTTTTTCGCACGTGCATTTTTAAAAAGTGTGTCTAGTAAAATACAATTTATTTCACACAAGGAGCCACTCAATTCCATCTTGTTCATCCAACAATTGACTAACAGAGTTTGCAGCCAGGGTGACTTCAACAAATTCCCAAATTGACGTTCGTTCACGTACTTCATGAATTCAGGGGTTGTCTTCACATTACCAGTGTGAAGACTGTTTATAATTTTATTTGCTAGTTCTTCTTCATCAATTATTCCTTCAACTTCTATTAATTTTTTTATTTCAGAATCTTTGATTCGCTCATCCGCCATTTTCCATGGCCGTGATGTAATAATGGACACACACTTTGAATGCAATTGTGCAAGTAACGGTATAACAAATTGATTCAAACGATCAACCCATTCATTAAGCCCATCCATAGAAACGATGTATGTCTCTCGTTCTAGGATATGTGGTAAACGCTTAACGGTCTCTTCACGTTTTACTTCACCAGGGTATATCATGTCGATAATTTGTGTTTTAATCATCTCTATAACCTCCCGTTGGCCCCTTGCATCTCGTAGTGATATTTGAAAGAGAAACCGGAACTCCTTCAATGTATCGACATCACTAAATGTAGGCCTGTGATCAGGATTGTGCTCAGACACTGCATCACACCAGTCAAGAGCCAGTTTAGTGAGGAATGTAGTTTTCCCCATCCCCGGTTCTCCTTGAACAAATACACGGCTACTTAGCTTTTCGTCTTTATAAAATAAGGCTTTGTAATGGTTAACCGGGTTTCCCGTTTTCTTTCTAGATCCATCTTTCTCTATTGTAACGTGGCTCAATTTCGGTTGCACAAAAACATCCGAGATGGGTTTGTCACGACCCTCACTTAGTGGTGAAACAGACACAGTTTTCTTCGTCGTCGTATAGAACTTTATCAACCGGTCGCGAAAATCTAAAATTATAAAATAACTTAAAAAACCTATGATACAATTCGTATAGGCACCTGAACAATTAAATGAAGTGAAGCGATTATAGTTAATATATTTTAATATTTAAATAGTTTCTCTAATGGATTTGATAATCACATAATAGTTCGTATTTTTTAAATAAATATTTTGTTTATCAGTTATTTGGTGATTAATAGAAACAAGGTTTATCTGCATCTTTAAGTGTCATAAAACACAGCATGAATGCGACACGTCGTATCTTATCCTAATAATGGCATCTACACATGCGAAAAATGTGGTGTCACAGACATACCAATTTACTCTTTTAATCCACCCTTGGGACATCGTCTCCCAATGAGGGAATGCTTTCGCGCCTCGATTGCATGGTTTTGCAAGACCATTTATCTTGCTTAAATTTGACACACCGTAATTAACGTAGAAAAACTTCACTTCTTTTGTTCGAGTTTTAAGTGTTATTAAAATTCAAGCAGTAACTTTGCAATCATAATCCGTAAAATGTTTTCCTGGAAGGGTCGATAATAAAAAATTATAACGCGCTAATACACTGCAGCGTTACAAAAGACAAACCTTTGTGTTTACAAATAATTTAGCTGAAGCTTAAGCTTAAGTTTTCTTGATAAACTATACAGAATTATGTTTTACACATATCTTCCAAATATTTTTAATCAGTTTTCTTCACCTTTTTTCACTTCAAAACTAGAAGATTTAAACTCCACATCTTGAATTTTTTCCAGGTAACAATTACTGATTTACTCGATTCGGCATCCAAAGAAATATTCACCTGATTACAGGCTAAAAATGTCATAAAATAGTCATGACGTGCAAAGAAAATATCTTAAAATGGACAGCCCCCGACTCGAAGCCAAAATAATGAAATGTTGTCATGGCATTTAATTAATATAACATGCTCTAGACTTCAACCACAATACGTTTATTGCTATATTCTTTATTTATTTATGAGATTTTAGAAAATGATTATTTAATAAAAAAGTAAACAACGGTATATTACGACAGAAATCGTCAAAGTAATAAGATAATACTATAAACCGTAAACTTGAGCTTGTCATTTTACTATCATATAAATTATCATATAAATTATATGGATAATTTATATTATAGCAAAATGACACACTCAAGTTTACGGTTTATAGAATTATCTTTGGTTAGTCCGTGATCGTTCATTAATGTTACATGTAAAATAAACTATTTATAAACTCAATGCAATATTTATCATGATGGATTCTTTTTTCCATCTTGTTTGTTTACAATTTAAAATTGTCTTTTGAGATATATATGTAATTTACATTATTTTGAAAACTGTCATAGAACCGATTCCATTAGTTTAAAGTTTTTTCGAATATTCTTATTGAATATTTTAATTAAAGTAAAGACTATGTAGAGCAATCCAGAGCTTTTCCTGAAATGGTAAGCGCCGGCGCATGGTAGAATATACGAACACCAATGAAAATTAAATCGTGTTTCTTCACGGCTTTTCTCGACAAATTTCGAACGCACAAATGAAGCTGTCGAATCTTGGAAATCCCTTTTTAAAGTAAACAATAATGAGAATGTTGTCAAACAATCAAGGCGATATAACCAAATGTCATATAATTTAAGTGTTGATTAAATTCAGTTAATGTAGTGCGTTTTTCCACGGTGCATAACATTTAGTAGAACATACCATTATTCAATATTTAGAACATACCATTCTTCGATATTTAAAGGGGTGTACGGACGGCTAATACGTCTAGCGCGTCGGAAGCTGATAATTATTGGGGTCACGAAGTTTAAACATAAATGTTGACATATATGGTTTCTCTCTTGAAATAATTTTAAACGCGTTTTAATTATTATTATTTCGACATCATATAACGATAGTATGCACCTCGTGAGACTGGACACAATCAAAATTCCCAGGTATATCAATTTGTTTGAATTTCTGTAGATGATTTGTAATGTCCAGATAATGCCCTGATAACTTTTTACTTGCAGTGTACAGTTGCAGGGTTACTGCGGTTGATAAATAACTTACCTATGGACATCATTGAAAGTACTATATTCATACGATAAACGTTTAAAAGTATGACAGTAATATTATGTAAAATTTACCATTATGAGTTTTATAACGACCACATCAACTCGACAAACAAATAATGTATTCTATTTATATATAATGACCTGAAAAAATGTGTTAATGTTTTTTAATTGTCCTCTATATAGTGCTTCGGAATGCATAACCAAATATACAAATAATAGTTGATGTTGTGTTGTGGATATAGTTTCAACCTACCCGTCTTCCAAGTTTAATCCTTACTTTGCAATCTGACGGTTTTAAAGATAACCATCACTCACCTGTTAGCGCATGTTGTTACTTCATGGCTTCAGGTTATTTGAATTTACCATGGCTATTAGGTCTTTTCGTACTTAAGAAGGTGTCTCCCATTCGGGTAGGTATCACGAGTATCCCGAGTAAAACGCGGTCTGTCTAACATGCGATAAGACTCATTTCCGCGGATTGACCGAAAAGTGCGGATATGGACGAATACAGGCAATATCGACATTTTGTCTGCAATGTTTAATAATAAAAAAAAACACAATATGGGTTAAATATGTTAGTATTGTCTCAAAATATAACAATTCAATAGACATTATCATTATTCCAACTCTTAATTCATATCCTCGAACATGACGAAGTGCCAGAAGATAGTTTTAGGGCTACACACTTCAAACAATATAACCATGCCGACACCACATATGTTTTGTTGTATAAGTTTACATAATGTTTATATTATATACTGAATGTATTATTATTTTTGATGTCGTTTCAAAACTTTAGTATTTAGATATACAATATGCTTAAGAAAATATTAAACTATTTTTGGGCCGATTATCGCCAGACCACAAGTAATTAATGATGTTACTTTTCCCTGATTATATTTTTATTTGAAATAAAAACGTTTATTTAAATATACTGAATGTTATGAATGCAGTAAATATTGTCTGAAATGTCACTGTTTCAAGTGGCAATTTTCATTTGAAAATAAATGATGATTTCAAATGCGCGAATATGATAAAATCGACGAATGTGGTTTATCCAATGAAGGATCTATTTTTGTAGTGCTATAATAACTGTATGCAAGGTAAAAAAATCTTATATTTGATTGTTACTATTTATTTTATGCTCTCCGGTGGTTTATTGATAAATATAAGTGAATGAAAACTGATAATTTCAATGTTTCAAACAGCGAAAATTAACTGTGAAAGATATCGATAGTTTTCACTTTTTACTGTGAAATGACGACATATTTTAGTTTAAACCTATTTATTTTAGCTCGATTGCGTCGAAAGCCTTAGGCTTATATAAACGCTCTCGAGTCCGTTTCCTGGGCCTAGAACCAGTACTTGGTGTCTTTGGGGGAAATCTAAAGAACGCTCCCACGGTGGGGATCGAACCCATGACCTCCCGGTCGCAAGGCGGACACCATATCCATTACACCACGGCGACCTACGACATTTTTTGACGAAATGACGTCATTATCCCACCGAAAATCTTTAGTTTAACTATTAAACAATATGTCCCGATTTTCGTAATTCCGTCTTGACAGAGTTGTCGTTCGTGCGGGCAGGTATACCTACTTCTGGTGTTAAGGAATACAATGGGGAAATACTACTGTTGCATCGTCAAATGCCTTAATTGTAGCGGTATAATAGGTACATTTTCAACAAAAGTAACATTACATAAATTGCCTAAAGACTCATTACAAGTAAAGCTTGGATGACAGCATTTAGGAAAAAATGATTTCCAACGGCGTATACTCAAGTCTGTTCCGACCACTTTCGAGACGGAATCGGTCCAAACTCTGTTGACCGAAACAAAATGCCTACTGAAATTTACCTCAGCGCAAAGTAGTAACAAAACATGAAAAAAAGCAGTGTATATTAAGACAGCCACTTCCAGAAAATATCCCTGTCACCTCTGCCCTACATGTCCATTCGGAAGTACTAGGCAGGTAGCATGTTTTGTAGTCATAATCCAAATTGTCCACATCATGTTCATACAACCATTATAGTTGCACTGTTATTAAAAAGCAATGCATGTCCCGCTAAAATTTTAATATTATGTTTTATAACATTTTTTACATTAACAGCTGTAATATTAATCTTAAACAAATAGGCTTCATATTTTGACTTTTCGGGATATTGGATATCAACTGTTGAAATATTAAAGAAAAATCGAAAAAAATGCGGGACATGCATTGCTTTTCAATAACAGCGCTAATATAATGGTTATAATCTTTCTTGAAACATTTAAATGTAGCACTACGATATCTTTTGTTCATTTGAATAAATACAATAACGTGCATATGTTTACGTACCAATAAACTATAATATATAGTAAAAAACAAATATAAGACATTTTACCTTGCATATTTAAAGGGGCCTTTTCACAGGTTTTGGCATGTTTTGAAGTTTGTCATTAAAATACTTTATATTGACAAATGTGAACATTCAATTTTAAAAGCTCCAGTAAAAAATCAAAAATAAAATTTAAAAAAAGGAAAAAAAAGTAGCCCTCAGCAGGGCTCGAACCAGTGACCCCCGGAATCCTTAATTAAAAACGCATTAGCCAACTGAGCTATCCTACCAAGCATACATAAGCTGCGTATTTTATACCTTATATAAGCAATTTTCGTAGTTTCACAAATTTAAACGACAGCAACAGAACTCTCCAAATAATTCAATCGTTTCGCGTTGCAACGCTTTATACTTTTTAGGTTTTTAAATCGTCAAAAATGCATATAATGGCTATATTAGAGCATGGAAAATGTTCAGTAATACTGTTTCCTCAAAAATATTATCACTAAACCGAAAATTTGCCAATCTGAAACAACTTTTCTCAATTTTGTCAATTGACCAAACCGTGAAAAGATCCCTTTAATACACATTGTGTATTATTCATTGAACATTGAAATGAACAATGAAGAAAAAGTGTCGATATTGCTAATATTCGTCCATATCCGCACTTTTCGGTCATATCCGCAAATATGAGACATATACGCATTTTAGACGGACCGCTTTTTACTCGGGATACTCGTGATACCTACCCGAATGGGAGACAACTTTTTAATTAAGAAAATCCCGAATTAATCAAGGGCGCCACCTATTTTTTGAAATACATAATTACACGAGCAAATGATTCTTCCTATGTGGCGCTTAGGCCCTATAGATTTGAAAATACACGGATTATTCTAAGTAGAGAGTGTTTTTTTCCGACATATTACGCATTTGTTTATAATAATAATTTGTTAATAATTTGTTTCTTAGTTTATACATAGTTAAATTCAGCTTAGTTCAACCCATCCGCAAACGTACATACACTTACAAACCATTTGGAAACATGAGGACCTGTTTGAGTTGTGACATGGTGGATTTTTTTAAAAGCTAATCGATGTGTGTTTGAGTTGTGACATGGTGGATTTTTTTTTTGAAAGCTAATCGATGTGTTTTGTCTGTAGGTTCATTCAATTGAATCGCTAACGACATCAAACGATAGCTTTCAACGTATACAAGTTACTGCATTCACAGAGGGATTGGCTTGTTAACAATCTAAGACATAACTTTGCATTCTTCCAAACGAGATAGGACCTTGCAAAGGAGGTAGCGCCAATGCAACATATTTGATTTAACAATCGTATCAGAATAATATAATCACATGACTTATAGTTGATATAAACGTTTTCCTTTTTGACATATTGTTTTCAACGTAAATACGTTAACATATATAAATAGATAACATACACACGTTCTATAAATAAAACAGGAGGTAAATATGTTATTATATTAGAAACCAACTCAGTTAAGAAGTCAGCAACATAAATAAAACAGACTGTACACTATATACCGAAAAAAATGTAATACTCAATAACTTCATCAGCTAAAAACCCAACATACTCAAATCAATTAATTAAAAAAGTGTTGTTCAAACACTAAGGTAATTCAGGATAAAAGAGTTTACTTCTGCTTGAAAGAATGAGTTTTGTCCCCTGATCCAAATGCTTAATTTAAACAAAAATAACACGAGTTAAAAAATCTCTATAAGTCTAAAATGTGTTGTTTTTATCCACTAACATCTCAAAACAATAAAGGTAAGTCGGTCTGTATTCGTTACCTGTTTTATAATACTTTTCAATAAAAATAGTATATTCAATGACATATCTCTTAAATATCTGTTAACAGCACATTATTTTTGTATTTAGACTTATGATACTTTTCGTTTCGATTTGATATCATTACGAACTAATTAAGACGAAAAAATATTGAAAAATAAACCTGAAATACCACACAAAAAGGCACCAAAAATTAGGATCAGTCCTGTTAGTGGAAACCAACAACTTTGTATTAAACGCCTTGCGTAGTTGGTAGAAAACAATTAAAACGACAAGCAATATTGCAAAGCAATATTGAAGCATGAAGTTCAAACTTCGATATATAAACAAAACCTTATTCAAGCATTTGACCATACATATCGTATGTACAAGTTGCTAGTTTCTATTATACGGATCATGTTAGCCCTATAAAACTTTGATATACCTTCACTTATATTGATAATTTGATTATGGTAGTGATTGATAATATAAAATTTACAATTTACTGGGCCTTTAAAAGTTGGCACTATATGGGTCACCTTGTTTAACACGTTGCGTGTTGATAACGTATTCACGAAGTAATATTGCGCTGTAATTGTTGGAAGAAATCATTACAAATGTATTATTAACAGGGGGCTGGTTAAGGTTGTATATACGGAGGCGGATCACGCATAGATGCATACGCCCGTTCAGTGTAACAGCTGTGTAGTGTTAATTCTTTTTATAATCTAATACAGATAAGCCTTTTAACACTTCAAGGCTTTATTAGAAAAAATAATTGTTTTGATAAAATATGTGTCAAAATGCGCACGACTCAGATTATATATTTGACAATTAAAGTATTCAATTAACAAATATAAGTCCTGGGAATATAATACATGTACGAAATAACCGCGATAACAAAAATGTCACTTAATTATAGCTTAACATGCGCTTTGGCACCACTTCCTGTTTTTTTTAAAGAGATTTGCTTCTCACACAGGAAAAAACATTGATTTGCTTTTAAAAACTTCACCAAGTCACAAATTATAATATTATATAGGTCTTTACGTTTCAAAATGGGCTATGAAACGTATGTTTCTGGACAATTGTGGATGAACTATTTTTCGCTGAATCGCATCACATTCACCGATTTAAACGATTTTAAAAATAATTCGGAATAAGTTGAAAAAATATAAAATCTAATCAAAATGTAGAATGCTCAATGTATTTCTAAATCGTCCGGTCCTTAGCGGTGGTGGTCGTGTTTAACGGAGGTGTTTATACTTGAGTGCAAATCTATGTGAATGTATGATTTAAAATCGTTAAAATTTATTGGGCCGCCGCATACAACTTCATTTTGAGAAACGGCAATTTATATAATACATAAATATACAAATAATTTGGAAAGCGTCAATGGTGCCAGCGGCTACGGTAACGACGCTTTGGAACGGTATATTTAAAAAGATAGACATCGTATTATTGTCAAGTTGTCGTCGTCATCGAACTATCTTGTCATATTCGAGGAACTATGGTGTTTTCGTCGCAAAAAACCGTGTCATTGTCATCAAACAATCGTATTCTCGTCATCGAGCTATCATTGGTCGTAAAACATCGTGTCACTGTCACCCAACAATCGTATTCTCGCCATAAAGCCATCACTTGTCGTAAAACCATCGTAAGATTGTCATCTTACAATCGTGTTCCTGCCATCAAGCCATCATTTGTCGTAAAATCATCATTTCATTGTCGCCAAACTATCGTGTTCTCGTCATCAAGCTTTCATTTGTCGTAAAACCATCGTGTCATTGTCATCCAACAATCGTATTTTCGTCATCAATCCATTATTTGTCGTAAAACCATCGTGTCATTGTCACTCAACAATCATATTATATTTTCGTCATCAAGACATCATTTGTCGTTAAACAATGTTGTCATTGTCACCTAAGAATCGTGTTCTCGTCATCAAGCCATCATTTGTCGTAAGACCATCGTGTCATTGTCAACCAATAATCGTGGGCTCGTCATCAAACCATCATTTGGCGTAAAATAATTATTTCATTGTCACCCAACAATGGTGTTCTCGTCATGAAGCCACATTTGTCGTAAAACCATCGTGTCATTATAATCCAACACTCGTTTTCTCATCTTTAAGCCTTCACTCGTCGTAAATCTATCGTGCCATTGTCACCCAACAATCGTGTTCTCTTATCAAGCCATCATTGTATCGTCAACAAACCATTGCGTAATCATGATCAATCTTTTGTGTCATATGAATCGAGCCATCTTGTGATCTTGTGATTTTAACATCGAACCATCATGTTATTGCCATCTTACACTCATATCATTGGCATAGGGTCATCGTCATCAAATATTCGTGAAACCAAACCAACTTGTCATTGGATATTGATATAATCGTTAATAATCCAATCACAATAAACGTCCGAACCTAATTTAACCGTCATTTTCGCCAAACCATCAAGTAATCGGTCTGTCACCATCCTGACATCATCATCAAACGATAACATCAAAGCTGGAAGTGCGCGTAATCCTAAACGAACCATCTTGTCATCGACATTGAACCATCGGAAACGAACAATAATGTCATCAGCATCGAACCATCGTGGCATATTTATCGAACTATAGTATCATCATCATCGAATTATCGTGGCATCATCAATACAATTAGTGAAACGTGCATCTAATCAACGTGTAAATAACACACTGTCATTTGTAGCGTGTCATCAAACACTCGTTTCACCTAAGCCTCCTTTCATCGTCATCAAATGTTCGTGTTATAGTTAAATAACCAGATTATTTACGCCATTGTCCCAACCAACTCGACATGGTGTCACAACCATGGCGTCATCGTCGCCGCGAAACGTATACGTCGCCGCGAAACGTAATACTGGCACATACATTTTTTAGCTTAGAGTATTTAATTACACATATTGCATGTCCGCATTTAACAATAATAAATGTTCTTGCTTGATTTGGACTACATTGAATATCCATTTAAATGTCCCATGTTTAGATCATATTTATATGTTATATATATATCTGCTGTTTGAACATACACAAGCAAGCTTGCATGTATGTCAATAGGTCTTTTACAACCATTTAACGGCCTCTTCATGAGTTTTGTTATGAAGATGATCTAAACATTCAAATTTATGATGCATCTAACATTTTTTGTTAGATATACAGTTGTTATTGGTACTTATTTTAGTATTGTCCATTGTGCTTCAAAATGTTACAATTCTATTGGACTGAATTGTGCCCACCCATTGATAAGTAAACTTGTATTTAAATTAAGGTGTATTTTTTTAGTAGTATCTAATTAAAAAGGTATTGCTATGGTATTAATCTTTAAAACAATTAAATAAATATCACTTTGCAAATGTTGATGAGTTCGATAAAATTAATTTTATCCCCCATGCTTTGCATTAACCGTAATAAGGCGGTGACCCAAGTTAAATTCATGTATGTGTGTGTTTGTTGTGTATGTGTATGTCTTTTCTTTGTTCCTGGCAATAAACGAAGAATCACATGCTTAAGTAAGGTTTATCTCCGGCTGGTGCTGCTGCTGCTGAAGATGCACTTTGTTTTAAATATGAAACCTGAAATCGATTGTTAGACAAATGATACGGTCAGACATACCTTCACAACATTGCTCGTAATTACATTCGTAAGGCTTTCGATAATATCCATCCAGAACACCTTTACATTTGTCGGTGTGTTGATCCAGTTCCTGTTTACATGTGTCGACGTGTTGTTTTAAATCCTTCTTACAACGTTTAAGGTACACCCGAATCTCATCAAGCGTTTTATGTGAACTATGTTCAGCTTGTTTTAGAGTGTCTTGTGCAGCCTTTAATAATTGAATCATTTCCGCTGTGGTTATTTTAAATACGTCATTTGCAAGCTGCAAACAGAAGGCGATTAGTTGGCATTCGTTTTTAACAATGTATTACAGATTTTGGCATGTTTTGAAGTTTGTCGTTAAATTCGTTATATTGATAAATGCAAACATTGGATCTAAAAAGCTCCAGTAAAAATTCAAGAATAAAATTTAAAAAAAGGAAAAAAGTAGCCCACAGCAGGGCTCGAACCAGTGACCCCCGGTGTCCTGGAGTTACAACCAATTAGACCGCTCGACCATCCTGCCAAGTATGTATGAGAAGCGTATTTTATACTTTATATACGCAATCATCGTAGTTCGCAAAATTTAACGACAACAACAGAACTCTCCAAATTATTCAATCGTTTAGCGTTGCAAAGCTTTATAATTCTAAGGTTTTAAAATCGTCAAAAGATGCATATAATGGCTATACTAGACCATGGTAAATGTTAAGTATCACTGTTTCTTCACAAATATCATAACTAAAACGAATATTTGCGAATCTGAAACATCATTTTTAATTTTGTCAATTTACCAAAACGTGAAAAGATCCCTTTAAGAGTTTCTTTTAACATCTGACTATTGGTAAATGTAGAAACAGGTTTAATACAAGTATTCTGTGTACATGTATTTCGATTTAATACAAAGTCCTCTGTTCTTCAAAGCGTATTATAGTGTTTTACTTACATCATGGTGAGGCTAATTAAAACCAGTTATATGTTCGTCCTAACATTTTACATCTCTTAATTTCCTCACAGCCTCTTGTGCACTTCCGTCGTTTGCGAGACACATTGGGTCAGTCAGCAGGTCATTCAGTGTTGTAAAGATATCCTGGAGATCTCTGTCTGTCACTTTACATTGAGACGAATGTCGGACAATTCGTCCAATATCTCGTGCCTTTAAAAATATTCCACATTTTATATCATCAATGTGACAATATAATATATGCAATAGTATTTGTTAAAGCAAAATGTATCAAAATATGAATACACGCTTACAATAATCTATTGACCTAAACGTGTAAAAATCAGATCTCTACGTTAGGTTATACTTTTTTACAAAATATCATGTTTACAGACATGCAATACATTTTGAACGTCCTGTTACCCGTTCACTTTTAAACTCTGAAATATATTTAGCTGTTGGGATCATAATATGTGTGTTAAGTAATACAGACTAAACAGTGACCGAAGTGCAAAATAAGTGCAATAATTACGTGAAATTAATGCTGTTGGTTTATTGAACATGATAACTTTAGTGTGGTTTCGTAATTTCGACTCCCAATAGTTCTATATTTTGAAATTTGTAAAAAATAACATTAAAATATAATTATTTGAAGAATTAAAAGTGTTTGAGCAACGAAAGTGTGATGTATCTGCAGTACAGTTGCAAACATGAATTAAAGTTATTGATATTAACTCAATAAGCTTGTGTAATAATATAATGTTATTAATTAGTTGAATACATATAGACGTTGTTATTGAGCTAAAGACAGTCGTATTGGCCTAAGGCCACAGGCCGAAGGACAATACGACTGTCTGAAGCTCAATAACAAATAAAATATGAATTCAACTAATTTATGACAATTTTATTAATTAACTTTATAATATTATTCAGAAGAAAAGCTTGAATTTTACTTTCCAATTACATGTTTTTGCTATTCAACAAAATGGCGACCAAAAATTGTCGAATTTTTAGATTCTCATATAAGGCCGAGTTTTTCTTGGTTTCTTATTGGCTGAATCTCGTATTGGCCAATTTTTTGCCGTATAAGCCGTGTTTTATCTACATTGGCCGCTTTTTACTCGTATAAGGCGAGTTTCGAGCTGTATTGGCGAGGCTCAACTTGTATGAGGCGAACAAATTGAACACATTCTTATCTAATATTATAAAGTTAATTAATAAGATAAAAATATTTCGCATATATCTTATTTCGGTAGCTGTATTTTAAAGAAACTATATGAAACACCTTCATTTCCCGAAAAATGAGACTATATTATTCCAATCATTATAATACGTTTGGATATTAAATGGTGAAATCAATCATTATAACGTGAAATTACGGATGCTTTACTGGATATGTTTTACTTTAATTTCATCAAGTGTTCTTGCATAAAATATTCGTTTTCCTGCTTTTGGTCAGAGTTTGATTAGAAGCAATATGATATCCAACTGTGTGTAGGATTTATCTACATTACCACACGTCGTCTTATATATAAAACGTGTTGCATTGATTAATCACGCAAAGAGAGAGAAAACACCGTATTTAGCTTGAAATACAAACACTACCTTTAATTTAAATATAAATTTTGAATTAATATTTAACATAACTATTTATTTCCATATTTTTAGGATTTTGTTCAGCCATAAAACTTCGTGAAAACGTTGATGTTAATTTTAACGGAACAACAACGTGTAAACATAATAATAGTGAGCAGGTGGGTCCCAGCTGTGCTCTGCCTATGTGTGATTATTTCTTATTTTGGTGGTTAAACGCTGGACTTCAATAAACTGTAAACTGCATATTTGAAAAACCTTAATTAAGCAAGTTTATAGCCAACACAAGAATATACACACGCGTGCAATAAATATATTATTACCTTTGTTAGTAGACATGAATTATTGGGTTTACCCGGAGGTATGGGAAAGGAAAACTTGGAATCGAAGTGTTTGCAGTTCATCATAAAACTGATAATTCCGTTGAAATCTGTCTCTTTAACCGAACTCTTGTCAGCATAACCATCCGGAGGTAAATAAGCCTTTGCTATTTGCCAAGAATTGGAGGCCCATTGATCCGAGGATGTATTCCTCCACGACGGTTTTGTATAACGATGTGCCTTTTCAATTTCGATTAGAACTTTGTCGCATATGCTTAAAGGACATGGCCGGGGTTGTTTTGCAATGGAATCATGCATAACTGTACATGTCCCGCGTGCTCCTCGTTTATTGCATGTTCCTGGAGTGGGGCAATTAAGCAAGTTCGCTGTCAAACAACCATTACATGTGCCCGGTGCCTGTCCACCGGACGAGATGGTGTTGTACATACATGCTTGTACAAGTTTAGCCTCGTTTTCCACGAATGGTTCTAAACCAGACTTTGCTATGTCTACTGCCAACCACGCCTTGAGCCAGTTCGTCCTTTCTTTCTCAGTGAACACGTCAGCAAGACTCGACATTTTTATTTAAATGAGCTCAATAGTCAAAGGTAATTACATGTTCTGTTAAGAATCGCACGCCTTCTTGAATGGAATCTGTAATATAAAAACAAATATGCTATTCGAAAAGATTTGGTATTTGCATATGTAGAACTCCAGTTGTATTTAAATTGTTTAGCACTTTATATGCATAATAATAATAAATGCATAAACTTGATGAGGAGAAGATTAAGAAATAATAAATAACCGCGGCCGAAAGTTCAAATGTTAAGGGGTTTCACACGAGTGTGAAGGACGAGTGATTTGATAAAAGGTAAGGACAACCTTTTGTAACTTTTAATGTAAACGATTGGGGATTTAAACGAGTTGTGCGACCTGCCTTACCGACGATTAGCCCAGCATGTTAATATTTAGAGTATAGTATTCTACAAGTAATCAATTTCATATCGGGGTGTGGGGTGTACTACGGTGCTGTGTAGAATTGCCACTGTTTTCTCTATTATATCTTCTTTTGTTTAAAAGCCCTTTTAAATGCACAAAATCAAAACGATATCTATAATATTGATACGCGTTAATAATTTTTTGACAGAAGATACACCTAACTTAAGAGTTAAAAGCTTTTTAATGGAAATTGTTGGGTGTGGGATCTTGACCACTCACGCGGAGAAAACAAAAGTAAAATGTATAAATCATAATTAAGAAAGCCATACAGTCAACAGTAACTTATACTTGTAAAGATATTAATGATAGATTTCTTTCGATGAACATGTAGTAGTATCATTAAGTAATATTTATGCACTTAAAAACACACAATAACCATAATAATTCCACAACGATACGCATTTAAATGTTTTTATTTCATGAACGGTAAAAGTGATAGGGTTTCCTCAAGTTCTGAAGTAAGTTTATTTTAATCAAAAGAATCTTTAAAACAATAAAATGATAGATATCTGGTGATATTTAAATCCTACTTAACATAAGTTTACTGAAAGATGAACAAATCTTAGTGATAAGAGTCGTATAGTCTTGCTTAGATAGAAGTAGTTTCCCCGTGCACTTTAAAGAGATATTAACCATACAATAATTAAATCGACCTATATATGACACTTTCTATCAAGATTGAATCGCAATCCAAACGTGAACCAGGCTTTTGGAAAAAAGATTAAATTTAAACAGATTACGGTGTTTAAGTAAAATTAAATATTGACGATCGATTACAATAAAATGGTTAACAAACTATCTGGAAGAATTAAAATAAGGAGTAAAACGCATGTCCATATAATTCTCTAAAAGCATATTACGTGAACGCTGAAAATACCTAGCATCTTCGGGTTTAACACTATAAAGATTCTGCCAGTACAAGTTAAAAGCTTAAAGCTAAAAGAAAAATTATTTTAAAGAATCTACACATGAAGAAATTGGGAGAGTTTGTCAGTTCAGGATGTATTTAATGTTTGTAACAAGAAACAACAAATACTAAATATTTTATTAGCAAAAACCATCAAGGGGATTCAGAAAATATATATTTCCGAATACTAATGGCATGCACTTTAATAACATGGAGGGTAATTTGAATTAAGGAGACAAGTTCAATAACTCGTTTTCTAAATCGAACGCCGGATGAATTCACGTGCGTTTTAAAAGTTATAGAGTAAGCATTGTACTGAAACGAAATAGTTTAGCAATTTAAGAACAAAAAAGGGTTTAAATCAGGTTTCACTCAAATAAAAATTTTTAGCTCTACAAAAACACTGAAGGATTGAAGCAATTAGAATGAAACACGGACGGACAAACGTCGGATAGAATAGAATTAAATCACATTAAGAGAGAGAACTAAAAAAAAAAAGAAAGATGTCATAATTGTACATACTATAATATATTAGTAGATTCAGCGAGTGCGGAAAAACAGCTGTCTATGGCGCAATTACATAAGTGATACATAATTGCAACCTGAAGTTTAAGAATAAAATTAATTTAAAAATTAAACAGTTTATATCAATAAACAAGTACACGAACCTTGGCGGCAGGATTGCAGCGCTGTAAGCGTGCAGTCATTTAAATAAAACATGCTGCGTTGAAAAGTCTAAGCTCGGCGTTAATTTTTAACATTTGTTTTGAAAGACAATCCAGAATGTGACATCGCCGTGTGACATGTGAGGACTTATCTGATTATTTAAACACATGAGTGCAGATAATACAATTATGACAACTGATTAGACAGTGGAAAATAAGATAAACAGGTACTGTGTATTTAATGAGGCAATTATCCTGTTTATTAGTGTTATATATGCAAAAATAATAGTGTAGATAATAGCAATAGTATAACATTTCAAAGCACCGGGCCCTATAGGCATATACTTCACGAACAATTAGTTTCTAAATCATTATTTTTCATTAAAGATCTTTATTTATGAAGATTCGAAATACACATTAATCAACAGATCAGTAAACCACAACTTTTTCAAAAGAGATCAATGCGCCAATAAATATCGTATTATAAAAGTATGCGTTTATTTGCGTTTACTATGTATTCTATGTTTCTACTAAGCACAAAACATTCTTCATACCTCTTACATGTATACTCAATATACTTTTCATCACAAAATTTAACGACCAGTCTTTATATCAGTCTGTGCTTGGAGATTTGTGTACGTGTTTTGTCCGTCGTGCGTCGTCTGTCGTGCTTCATTCGTTGTGCGTCAACATATCATTCAAACGACATTTACTCCTACTTGCATGGCAGATTAAAAAAAATACATTAATGATTCTTGGGAGACCATCTTGAGAAGTTGTACAAATTGTTTCGGTCCGCTGCATATATAAGTAATTAGATATAACAAATAAAAAAGTACAAGTGTTAAATCTTAATAGTTGAGTCCACAAGGGTAATGGATTAAATGTTTGGTCTGTAACCTAGTTTATAAGTATTCTCTATGTATGCTTGAAGTATGTCCTTGGGGACAAAACTGTAATCGCCCCAGGATTTACATTTATACAGAACTGAAGAGTAAATAAATGTGTTATTCTCTGTAACCGCAAGGGTCAGGGATCTAATATTTGGAGTGTAACATCATCTGGTAGTCTTCTAACAAGTTGGTTCAACTCATGTCACTAGACTAATAAAGACCGAAACCTGTGGGTTACTCGTTTTCTTCCTATGCATATTGTGAAAAAATAACAAATCTTCCCCTATGAATTTGCAAGGCCAATATGTTTGCTATTTGGCTTGTAAGATTGTATTGGTGCCCTGTACCAAGTGTTTTTCAGATCTCAGCCATTTAGCAAAACTTACCACGCCGTAGAAGTTACTTGTTTTTAAAGTCTATATTTATTCGAGCCTTAAACATCGTATCTGAAATTGTTAGCCAGAGAGGTTTGGTGTATGGCATCATCGTACGGTTTTCATCTAGAATTCATGCCCTTTTTACATTTGCCTTTTAAATATAAATACGGTATGTTTGGAACAGACATAATGAACTAATAAAAAAAATTAGAATGATTTATACTACCATTTTTTACATGTTTGTAATGTTACAACTGAACATGCAGATTCTATTCTAAAACAATGGTGTTGTGTTTCTATCAGCAAACGTTTGATTATGTAAAGTTTCATAAAGAAGCTTCAAAACAATGTAATTGCTGATATTGCGTTATACATAAATTAGTACATTTTAAAGCTATAGAAGGCATTATTTTGGATTGTTGTTGTCTTTCAGGCTTGCGAAAGGGAGGTCTATCCACCGTCAACGTCTCTGAATGATGTCTTCTTCAACTGGCTGCTGGTTTGATCTTCTCCATAATTCTTCGTTATAGATCTTGTCTGCCCAGCGGATCTTGAGGATCTTCCTATGGCAGGTGTTGATGAAGACCTGTATTGTTTTTATGGTGGTGACAGTGTTTTTCCAGGTCTCTGCTCAATAGAAGAGTAGTAGCTTCATGATGGTATTGAAGAGCCTAATCTCCGTGGTGATGTCAATGACGCTGGATCCCTAGATGTTCTTCAGCTGATGGAAGGCTGCTCGTGCTTTACCGATGCGGGTTCTGACGTCTACAACCTTTCCTCCCTAGTTGTCCAGAATGCTGACGAGGTAGGTGAAGCTGTCCACCTCCTCCAGCGCCTCGCCTTGGACTGGGATGGGTGTGTTGTTGGATGCGTTGGTCCTGAACACCTTGCTCTTTCCTCTGTTGATGGTGAGGCCTTGTCTTTTCCTGGATCTGTTTTGGGGTTTGGAGACAAAAGCCAAATCATCGCCAAAGTCAAGGTCTTCCAACTGTTTCCAGAGTGTCCGCTGAATTATATTGCGCTTCTGCCTCGTTGATGTTTTATTACCCAGTCTATGACCAGTAGGAACAGGAAAGTTGAGAGTAAGCAGCCTTGACTCACACCGGTTCTCACTTTAAAGGCATCCGTGAGCTGTCTGCCATGAACAATTTTGCAGGTCATTCCTTCCTGATGATGTTGGTGATCTTTTCATTAGTGCCTCAGACTCCAGAGGGACTCTCGGTCAACGCTGTCGAATGTCTTTTCATAGTCAATGAAGTTGACATACAACGGCGAATTCCACTCCAGGGATTGTTCCAGAATGATGCGCAGGGTTGCGATCTGATCCATGCACGATCTCTCCTTTCGGAAGCCTGCTTGTTGGTCGGAAAAATGCGGGTCTACTGAGTCTTTCATTCGGTTCAGCAGGATCCGATTAAACACCTTTCCTGGGACAGACAAAAGTGTGATTCTTTGGTAGTTGGAGCAGGAGCTGAGGTCGCCTTTCTTGGGAAGCTTGATGAGGTTACCCTCTTTCTGTTGGAATTTCTTCTTCTTACCATATCTTGCTGAAGAGCGGGTGTAGTAGCTCCTTACTGGTCTCCACGTCAGCCTTAAGCGCCACAGCCGGTATGCTGTCAGGTCCTGCAGATGTGCCTTTCTGCAATTGCTTGATGGCGCTGCTGATCTCTTCCTTTGTGGGGGTGCAGCATTTGATTGGCAGATCACTTGTAGCTGGCAGAATCTCCGGTTGGTTCGCAGGAGCTGGCCTGTTGAGTAACTCCTGGAAGTGCTTTATCCACCTCTTCTTCTACCCTTCATCATCTGTTATTACTCCTCCATTTTAGTATCTTACTGGCCTCTCTGGCATGGCAAACTCTCCTGCTGATCTCTTGGTGATGGAATTTAGATCTTTAGTTCTGTTCTGATAGGCTTCCTCTTCTGCTTTTATTGCAAGCGTCTCCAGGTAGTTCCGCTTGTCTTCTTTAATACTTCACTTAACGCACCTATTTGCTTCGGTGTACTCTTTCTGAAGCGTCTCTGCTGATATCCACTCCTTGTGGGTGTAAGACTTGGAGCCCAGTACTTCTTGGCATGTTTAAATCACTGCCTCTTTCACGTTCTGCCACTTCTGCTCTATCGGCCCTTCTTCAAGCAGCTCCTCTAAGACCTGGAACTTTTTGGAGAGTGACCTTGAACTCTTCTTGCTTCCAGGTGTCTGTCAGAGTGACAGTGTTGTACCGTTGGCGTTGGCTGGGCCCCCCTGTCCAACTCTTCTTCAGCTTTAGTTTCAATTGGGCGACATGGAGATGATGGTCCGAAGCCACGTCTGCTCCTCGCTTGACACGTGCATCCTGAATAATGCGACGAAACTTCCAGGCGATGCACAAGTGGTCAATCTGGTTCTTCGTTCACAGTTCTGGTGGCACCCAAGTTGCCTTTTGTATCCGTCTTTGATGGAAAACACTTTCTCCGATGACCAGGTTACTTGTGGCGCAAAGGTCGGCGAATATCTCCCCGTTGTCGTTCATCTCGCCTAATCCTTGCTTCCCCATGATCTCCTCATATCTTCAGTTGTCATTTCCGATCTTGGCGTTGAAGTCACCCATTAGAATGATGATGTTTCTCTTTGGTCTGTCTTATCAGCAAATACTAAAATAAAATAAAGACTTGATATTATAACATAATATACAGAAATGAAGACTGTACAAAAGATACTGTCATTTAATAAAATCGCGTCTGGCAATATGCTGTATCACAATCCTGAATTTTGGAGTGAGAGTATAAATGTGATTGTATGATGATCCTTAACCTATCCGTCTTATCGTGCTATGCTTTTTTGTTTATTTTATGTCTTAAATATAGTGGATAATACCCAACAAGATTTGCTGAAGAAACCAAACTTATCGACGAAGCAAACGCATGATTAAGAAAGGCTCTTCTGTTTTTGATATAATTTATATTGCAGCAACTATATATTTCAAATCCAGAATATTATTTGTTTAAATAAAAGGAATCCAAGGTTACTGAACTGTTACATACGCACGAGCCGAGACACCATTTCTAAGCCGTTCGCTTTTAAGATCGTTGCAAGACAGCAGAATTATTATTAACAAGCTTTAGTCTATGCAAAACCAATTAGATGTACGAATTAGACAAAAATAATTTCTGTTTAAAATATAATTGTTGATATAATTTGTATACTGTATGCAATGGAAAAAATCATTGACGTGGACGTACAATTATTTTAAATCTAGAGTTAAATAGCATTTTTACACTGATGCATTTAATTTGAAAATCGTATTAGAGTTCATGTTATCCATCACATGAACGATATAAATATTTTAATCACGGGCGTATAAAAGTTAAATTTAAATATCACGGTGACAGGACGTGTTTGTTTATCGTCTTTGGTATCGTCTATAACTATCTTAAAAATGACATAGATGAAATGTTACACTTACATTATTTATTTTAAACATAGATTATCGAGATACTGGCTTGAAATTGTCACGTGTTTTACACGGGTTCATATCATGGCATAGTTTAGATAGCAATATGATGGACTGGTAAGGCGACATTGGGCTGCTCAGATGATAAACTTAGATGATACTAGTGTTCTGATTTGATCCTATCTTCATAAAGGTCATAGAATTATTACTATTAGAAGTCAAGTGTCGGCGAATGATATATAAAGTTAGGATAACCGAGATAAATTAATGTCTAAGTTAAAATATAGAACTTTGAAAAGTGACAGTTGCATTAAAAATAATTACAAACATGTCATGATGTTGGCAGTTATAATTTAATTGTTGTTCACATTGTGCATCTGACTGTTTTGTACTACCTGAAACGAAAATGGGTAATGTGAATTTTTTTTACTTTAAACAAAAAGATACAAAATGTATTCACCATCACGATCAATTGTTTATAAAAATATGGAAGCAGGACATCAGGACATAGCCCGCGTCCAATAACGTAGACAATAAGCACATAGGTGAATCATTTGAAATGCATTTAACGTACCACAATCAGCTAGCTGTTCGAAGAGAGCTTTCATTCAATACAATTATTAATTAAATAATTATCAAGTTAATTACATATAGAAAAAGATACTCCAATATGTATTTTTACTTAATGATGACTAAGTGCCACTACTTTGGCAACCAATGGTAAACAAGACATGTGTCAATAGGGCACACCTTTAGCTTAAAGGGTTTTAACACTTTTCGCGAAATTAACAGTCTAACTTAACACAGAAAACTGTACCGATAAAGCGTTACTGAATCAGCGTTTAATAGGACATTGTTAAGTGTCATTTTAATACACAGTGTATATCACTCTCAATAGTGACCTGTATTACTAAACAAACGCATGAAGTGTGTGTATATAACATTTGTCATATAATAATAATCTAACTTAGGTAATACCTGTACAAAGTGCATGGTTGAATCAAGGGAAATCAAACTTGGCTTTTCTCTAAATTCATTGCATATATCGGTAGTCTCCCTTAAACACTATTATAACTTAGAAGCTTCACATGAATTAGATATATGACCTACCGCACAATGTAAGTACAGCAGGGAACTCTTGATTTCGCATGAGGTATATTTGACGCCATCATGACCTGCCGCATTTTCAGGAAATATTTATGTTATGAAACGTTCACTTTTTTAAATACATTACGACGACGTTATCACGTATCAAGATTGCATCATTTAGTTGAAGTACGTACGGTGGCATAGAGCAGACATTCACTCAACTTTTTTTAAATTGCACTCTTCTGTTTGTCTATCTCGTGACCTCGACTTAGTAACTCAAGGCCACGAGATAGGAAACAGAGGAGTGCAAAAACTACATAAAAAAGAATTGCAATAAAAAAAAAGATGCAGTAAATACAGAAATGGTGCATTTAACAAAAGAGGAAATAGTTTTAGCTACCTCGTGGCCACGAATTAAATCAATTCGTTCAGTTCCATATGGTCGTCCATGGTGATCTTCATACAAAGGGAAGTAATCATCACAGTAAAAGCCCGCTTTGGCAAGCTCTATATATGCGTACAGAATATTTACACATGTCACGTAAACTTTGATTATTTCAATGTTGGTCATTAGTGTGACCAAATATTTGGTCTTTCTAGTGACCTGCAAGGTTTGGTCGGTTGTGCCAAAATAATGGTCAGTAATGACAATAATCATTGGCATTTAACGCGTTTGGGAAAAAAACAAGCCAATGGAGTCATTTGAGTTAAGTCATTATTTATATTATTGCCGATAGAAAATAATTCTTTTTTTTCAAGCAAATATCAGCAAGTTGTAATTGCATCAGTTTCATAGTAATTTAATCAATATTTAAACAACGATTTTTTTACTTTTATAATATGTAACCTGTATTATTAACGTAAATTGTGAACGAACGTGGAGACTGATTGGCTGTGCGCCACATATGTTAATTTATTTATTTTTTTTTTTTTTTTACCAAATTCATATAGGGCCCTTTCATACAGTATGTGCGTTCAGAGACGCTTCACATTTTTTTAACCTGATCACTGGGTCATAAGTCGTCCGTTAACATTTTGGCGCAGTATGCAGCCACGGCACACTGGCCTATTTTCCACACAGGTATCCATTTATACACCTGGGTGGAGAGGAGCAACTGTGGGATAAATTTCTTGCTCAGGAAAATTCCAGTGGTCAGGGCGGGATTCGAACAAGGGACCTCTCGATCTATACGACCCTTATTAAATAACCAAAATACTTGCCTTTTCAAACAATTTGTTTTGGTTGTGTGTCCCCTCCCCCCGGTCAATGCGATTCGTTTCCGACGCTTAATTCGACTCGTGTCATCACTGAAAGCTGATGGAACTCGCGTAGAACAATATTTGCATATATTTAAAAGTTTTAAGGAACCGCGTTATTTAACGTTATACCTAAAGCATCGGTACGTAACAGTTACATTACCGATATTACATTTTGATCATTACAACATTTAAAATACTACATTTTACATGTGCAGGTGTTCAACATTATTAAAGATTGATGCACATGAACTGCAAATATGCATTTACAAATACGTAATACAAATTATTTAAATAAGCATAAACTAAACATTGATAATTGTAATTTCCCAAACGCTTAGAAGTATTGGTTCAATGTCGATTTTAAACGCTTATATATCTGTTTTATTAGCTCATCCGCGCTTTATTCCTTTTTGCGTTTTTATATCGCCAGCTTTAACTAATCCACGATTGGGAGAGTCGGTTTTAACGCGCAAAGGCATTTAAGCTCAATTGTTCGAGGAAAAATTAGCTCGATTAAATTTTGTTACTATCTTATTGCCTATTTATTTGGAGTTAAAGATGCAGAAATCTACAATGTATATTTTATAAGTCTCCTTAAGTCAACAGCATGAAAACAAATAATAATCAGACCTGACAAACAGGGAATATCTCTATTTCATACGAATACAAAGCAAACGAAGATCACATACCTCAACAGGTTTATCCAGTCAGACATTTCTAGTCACTGTTACATATCTTTGATATACAGGACAATTCATTCAAAAAGTATCTTTTTAAAACGAAATATTGATTTGTTAGTGTTGAATGTTCCACTTTTGTTAAGTCGCGTAAATATCGCATCAGTATAATGAATGTGTGGTGTTTAAATACTCGGAGTAATATAATTAATGAGTTAGTTCTTCGTAGAAATACATTGAAGGGCGGACAAATTTCTCAAAAATTCCAATCATTTACCATGTGAAGTTCGCGCAGATACGATGAACCATTATTTCCTAAATTATTAAGGTCTACATATGGAATGAGGCGAATCATTTTGATTTTAATCGAAAATACTTCGTTATTTCAACATGGCAGAAACAAGTTGTGTTACAATGATTTTAAATTGAATGAAAGAGCGAGGGCGCGCATTAACTGAGCCGTGTTATGTGAAAAGGTGGTTTAATACATGTGCGTAAAGTGTCATCCCAGATTAGCATGTACAATCCAAACAGGCTAATTATGAATGATACTTTCCGCCTAAACTGGATATTTGCTAAGAAGATACTTTTTTAAAACGAAAAAATCATAAAAGCGGAAAATGTCGTCCCTGATTAGCCTGTGTGGACTGCACAGGTTAATCAAGGACGACACTTTACGCATATGCACTAACCCCCTTTTCACAGAGCACGGCAAAATTGTATTCTGAATCACCAGATTTTTTTATAAATGGGAACAAAATGCCAAAAATGTAGGTTCGGCAATTTAAATTGGGACCATCGATATTTTTTTTTATTTCGATAAACAAATAATATGCATTTAAAAAGCTGTGGTTATTTGGCACTAATATTTAATAAGTATGCATGACACAATTGAATTATGCAAGTCCATGTCGGAGTAAGTTTAATAGCAGACTGGTCAGTATATGCCAAATACGTTTATTTTTAAATAGAAAGTAGTGTTTTTTCCCGCCATTTCCCATCAGGTACATATACAAAATATACGAATCTATTATATTTTATAGTGCATATATTTGACTTCACATAATTTATGAATTATGAATAGGTCGATTTGAGCATCAACTCATTACCCAGTCAACTCTAACACATAGACTCGTCCACTAAGTAATAAACCACTGCCCATGCAAATTGTCGTTCTTTTACTAGCTCCTCGCATCACAGGGTATGTCGCGCTATGGTTTACAGGTTTACATTTAAAACCACGTGGTTTCATAAATTTGTCTTTTACTCTTTCTTTTCAAAGGAGAACTTATTTAATTATAGACATTTGTATCTTGTAAGGCGTATTTACATTTAGAATATGACATGCAGTATATATTTTTGGGAAGATATGAAAGATTTTGCATTTTTAGAATTCGGTTACACCGACCACGTGGTTTCATAAATTTAAATGGAGAACTTGTATAATTATGAGCAGTTGTATCACTTTAGAGATTTAGTGTAATGTATATGTATAACATAAAAATCATTATAAATTCTGGGAAAAGATATTGCATAAGTGTTTTTGTGTTGTATTTTTTTTTTAATTTTTAGTATTAAGAAAGACAGACCACGTGATGGTATACTTCTCAAAATTGCGTTTTGTAAATTTTAATATTAAGTTATCGTGAATTATTAGACAAAGCTTTATTTTTAGATATTTTATGTTTGCATTAATTTGAAGTTATTGTCTAATCATTGTTCTCTATCCGATTGTATTAACACAATTATTTTATTGTTTTAATATTGCCACCACGGGTCGAAAGATGTCTTTTGAAGGAAGCGTTGTCGTCTCAAGCCATGGGCACGGAGAATAGACTTGAAACCGAACCGGAGGTAACGGCGTCGGTTATATAAACGAAACGTGAAATCGTCTGAGCGGTTTTGAAGGTTGGTTAAACATGTTGTTTTATTTGTCATTACAGACGAGACAAACATTTCAAACGGATAATTTGTTTCCTAGGTGTCTCTTTAACAAATATGCCTAGAAATAAAGCAGCAAATAGTCTGCAATAGAGAAATTATTGGGTGCGCTTCCGGCGTCATTCAAAACATTGAACGTGTAGACGTTTTGTTTAACGTGTTAATGATTTATATGGTGATACAACGTACAAATTCTGGAAGTAGAAACAATAATCCATATAACAAAAACCAAAACACGTTCGAACAAGTATCTTACCTTTAATTATACGTTAAAATCCATCTAATAATCCATTTAACTCAATAATTGACGATTTTGCATCTAGGGTCTTAAATAATTATTTTAGCACAGTTAAATAAAGACCCTTATGCCATCCTATCACTATATTCAAATGAGTTTATGAACTCAATAAACTTTATTTCTTCGTCACACGCTACGTCATGCACTCTATGTACATTACTGCCGTTTAAATGAACCGGAACAGTTTATCAAATAATAGCCGTTGTTAAACTCGGTTGCATTTGCAGATTTCTGCATACAGACATCATTATGTTTAAACTTACACAATGTTTTATTTGTCTATGGCAAATGCCCTAATTGTACAAGAAAAAAATGAAATTATAAATACACAAAGAATGGAAAACATTCCATTACACAACAGATAAATGAGTTGGTAATAAACCCTTGTACAAATGGGACGTTCCGAATTCCAGTGTGGTGCAATTTTTACCATCTTATACAACACAGCTCTATGCCTAACGTGAATTAAAACGGAAAGCAAATATTGCAGATTATTTAAGAATTGTGCGATATTTGTATGGCTTGTACATTCTTCAATGTCAAAAAAATAATTATGCATGGATTATAAACAATGCCCATTAAACGAAATAAGGAATGTGATAAATTGACAATTCAAATATGTCTATATACAGTACATGTACATGTTAAATAAGTCGCGTTTATAATAAATCGTCAAAATAATTATGGGAAAATGACGCAATAAGTATGTCATTTTATGTGACTATCAATCAGCTGATTCATTATACGGATGGCGAAAAATTATGCAGATTTAAAGGTTGAAGGTCGTAAAATTTTGAAGCTAAAGTTTTCTCGACTTTATTTCTTGTGAAAAAATCATTCAGTTATTGAATAAAAAGTAATCCGTGCACGCGACAGGTATATCTCACAAGGTGGAATACAGGCTAGTATATTCCATAAGGTGTTATACCGTCAATGTCGCGTTGAAAATGGGATGAAAATGTATATATTATCGGTAAGGTGATACATGTCCAATGGAGCGGAAATCAAGATTTTCACGTGCACCAATTTGTAGGGTAAAGCGTAGACGTAATTCAAATCGTTTTATTTATGCATTATCTGTTTGTTTAAAGGTTAATATTATGTTTTACGTGTTACAATATAATGGGAAATACTTGCGTACTAGTATGCATCAGTGCGTAAAAACTGATCAATGCCGTTATGGTTTATTCGTTTGCATTCAGTTTGAACAACTGACCTTCGTCGTAATAATACTATATTAGTCTTGTTGTTTAGGTCCTCAAAGTATGCGTGGAAATCTGACGCATGAAAGTTGTACATTTAATTGATGATATTATTATGCGCCAACAATCGGTGGATGCTAATTTGTGTTCTCGCTACGTACTCAATCGTTAAAACTATTAGATAGTGTGATGTTAATAAAATTAAAAACGAACGGAACATTACGTTTTTTTCTTCAGTATGGTTCCATGGGTGTATTTATATAAATATCGTAAAAAACTAGGTTCATTTCTAGCCATATTAATGCATGTCGGCATTACACTTAGAGTCTGATTGATTGAAGTTAATGCGTTTTGTAAAGCAAAATTGCTTATTATACCTTAGAAAAAAAACGCATTTCACGGGTCCCTATTGCAAGGAAGACAAAATCAACAAACAACAAATATAATCGCAGCCTTAATTAAAAAATCCCAGCAATCAATTGTATCTGCATACTATATTAATTGATGTGCGTTGGTGCGTATCTTGCAGCACTTGTAATATAATCCATGTAACAAAATTAATAATAATAATAATAATAAATACATATAATAATGATACTAATAACAAAATATAACACATCAATAACATAATAATGTATATATACAATAAACTGCGGTAATACAAATTCATATACATTCGTTTGTGGTGCCCTAAATGTACGTCTTCGTGAATTTTTGAACTTGCTTAAATGATAACCAATGGGCTTATCTTTAGAAGACACGCACACAAATTTGATTCTAAGTAAATAATAGAATGGGGCTCAGTCCTGTGAGATCAAACAATCTGGTTATATTGAAATAGGTTCGGTATATGTTTGGTTGATGGTACCCTCAAAGCGCCTCTGTTTTTGAAAATTATTTTTATTAAACGATTACCAATAGGCTTATGATGATCAACGTTGGCTATAAATAAACAAATATCAGGTTGTTAGTAAATAAGCAGTTCCAGTGCCTCTACTAAAACCGGGACTTAATCCCAAAAAGAAAAACAAGGTGGTTTATATATACCATGATATATGGTTGGTTGGTGGTGCACTAAAATGTGTTATGTATTTTCAAAATTATGGTGTTGAAACGATCGCCCAAATTGGCTTATGGTGAAAAGCTCGGTGATCACGTTTGGCTATAAGTAAATATTAAATAAATATCAAGTTCTTGGTAGATAACGCCGTTCCCGGGGCTCTACTGGAACCGGAACTTAATTCCGGAAGAACTTTGTGGTGGTTATAAATAATGGTACATGGTTGGTTGGTGGTGCACTAAAATGTGCTTACGTATTTTCAAAATTATGGTGTTGAAACGATTACCCAAATTGGCTTATGGTGAAAAGCTCGGTGATCACTTTTGGCTATAAGAAAATATTAAATAAATATCAAGTTCTTGGTAGATAACGCCGTTCCCGGGTCTCTACCTGAACCGGGACTTAATCCCGGAAGACCTTTGTTGTGGTTATATATAATGGTACATGGTTGGTTGATGGTGCACAAAATGTGCTTATTCATTTTAAAAATTATGCTGTTGAAACGATCGCCCAAATTGGCTTATGGTGAAAAAGTCCGGTGATCACTTTTGGCTATAAGTAAATATTAAATAAAATATCAATATGAAGAAGTTCTTGGTAGATAACGCCGTTTCCCGGGTCTCCACTTTAACCGGGACTTAATCTCGGAAGAAATTTGTGTTGGTTATATATAATGGTACTTGGTTGGTAAATGAAGCGATAAATGGGCTTCTATATTTCCGAAATTACGGAAAATACAGGTTTGCCAATTGGCTTATGGTAAAATGCCCGTTGATCATCTTTGTCTGTAAATAAATAAAAATCCGATTATTGGAAGATACGCAGTTCCAGCTTTCAAGTTGTGGTAAAACGATCGCCATTTGGCTTATGGTGAAAAGCCTTGTGATAAATTTAATGTATTAAACAAATCAATAGATTATTCATAGATCTCTACTGAACTGGGACTTGCTCCCGGAAGAATAAAGGTCGTTATTTAATGCTTTATAGTTGGCTAGCAGTGCCGTGTTGTTTACATATACTTGTCTATCAAATATTAAAAAGGGGTGTATGGTAACCAAGTGGTCTACGTTGGAAAGCACGACTTAAAATGTTTATTTTTATTGATTGATGTACACGTTACTTGAAAAATAAACACGTACATACAACCGTAACATATATATGACTTACTGTTCTGTTATGTTTCATAACTTTAGGCGCCGTGGTATTTACTTGTAACATTTAAAAATCTTTATAACGTGTCATTTTGTTGTAAGGTTTAAAACTCAACGGCCGAGTTCCTGGTGGTCTGAAACTGTATATTAATCGGGTTTTAAAATGTCACGTAAGGAACGTATGAATAATCGGATAATCGATGATATGGGCTGCCTATCATAGGGCAGTAGACGTGGCAGACGGTTCTGATCTAGGCTTGCAATATTTAGGTATCAACATCACGTGGGGTTTTAAAAGACGGAATGCGCCTGGAACACAAAGAATAATCCTATATTTCGCAATTGCCCTTTAATCAACATATCAACATGCTGTACTCTTGACCACCTCGTATGGTCGTAACGCAATCGAACCCCGATCAGTGTTACACATTTCCCATGATTATCGATACATGGTGGGCTACCTACAATAGCTTTTATCTGACGCGATCCAAGTTTACTCCTTAAGCTTTCCGCGTATTAACTGGCGCTATGCTGATAGTAAACATAAATACATAAGAAAACAAATATAGAATTCCTGAATAGCGTTACTATTCTTAGATGCGGGAGGTTGCTATATCAAATACCCTGACATTGTTGAATCGCTTGTCTTTTTCAAATCCGATGACACGCACAAGTTCTAGTTAGGATCGTTATCATGTTCGGAGCAATCTAGCCTTTTATTTGAGCAAAGTTTTGTTTTTCCAAACCCGATTTTAATTCATCGTTATTGCTTGTCAAGGCTGGCGTGTGTTTGTGGCCGCTGTGTGGCGGAAGGCCCACTTCCTGCGGCCGTGGTCCTTTTTGGCATAGTTTCCACGAACACACTTCCCGCTTGTCACGGGGGATAGACATTATGTACTTAAATTTCCCGCCTTTCTCGGGGGAACCTGTTTAATACAATTGATCCCAGCCTTGACATTATTATGCCAAACCTTTAAAATAATAAATTGCGTAGTTAAACTGTTTGGCGTTTGTCGTTGAATAAATGTGCAATGATCAGTGTTGTTTGGTTTGTTTCCGTCAATTCTTCAAGACAAGTTATTTCACAATCGCTTTCATTCATAAGTCGCGTACAAAAACCATGTGGCGTTGATCTGTCAACATCCGGCACAGTCTGCTCATTTGCGAATTAGCATAAATATTATGTAGTGGCACAGGCTGCAATTATACTACTGCCGTTCGCACATTATTGAGGATATTTTGGGATGGTTTGCCGTAAACGAATACATTATTTGATATGGGGAAAATGCTTATAATGTTACGTTGTGCAAACCAAGAATTACGTCGTTCGTTCTACAAGTAGAAAGGGAACATTATAAAATATAAACAAATAACTAGTTACGTATTTCACCTGCATTGATTGTTAAGTTGAGTAGTTCCAAAAAAAATAATTAAAAAGTGTACATTTGTTTTAAATATACATTTTTATTAACATAATATTTAATTGAGTACGGGTTTTGAGAGACTAACGTATTACTTTTCATTTCAACACCAGAGCGTCTTTTTATTTGAGCCTTGGCTCTCTGTGGGAAAACGGGGTTTAATGCAAGTGCTGAAAGAGTCGTCCCATATAACCACGTGCAGTCCGCACAGGTTTATCAGGGACGACACTTTCCGCCTTTACTGGATTTTTGAAAATAATAGGTTTCTTCAAATGATTCAAATGATTAGGGAGGGCACAAGACCACACCAAATTCAAACATATATAAAAAAAACAGTACAAGAAAGCTAAAATTCACAACTCGTCTCAACTTTCGAGAGTCTATAAAGGTAACTAGGACGTAGTTGCGGGACACCGTTCGGGTCCTGACATAATGCAGTGTCAGAATGTTATCAACTTCAAATCGCGCACAAAAAAGTGGACTGAAACATCAATACAGATTCTGCGTTTGTTTGTTACATGTGTCCAACTTCCACAAGTCATACACGTTAATATTGTTTTGCAAATCTGCTGTCAGTTAGATACGATATCTATTCAAAGGTCAGTATCATAACTGTACTAAATATTTTACTGACAAAATGTGTGTTTGTCCAATTAAAAGTGAGAGCACTTTAAAAGGCTGCTGATAATTGAACTTTATTTCAAATGTCCATGCATATCAGACAGTACCGAAGAGAGTGTCTATTCTCAAATAAAACGAGAGTTATAAATAAATATATATATATATATATATATATATATATATATATATATATATATATATATATATATATATATATCCTTGTGTATGTGTTTGTATCTTGAAAAGCATAAGCGCGGCATTTCAGAAATAGTAATACATAAAGTTTCAGAGCCGAGTATCAGTTAAGTGTAACGCCATTGCTTATATGAGCCCTTTTTATACATCTTTAATAAGACATTGGAAAGTTCATTAGCCATCGGATATTTCAGTAGACATCGGATACTGCATTATACATCGGGTATTGCATTATACATCTGATACTGCAATATAAATCGGATACTGCATTAGACATCGGAGATTGCATAGGCATCGGAAATTGCATTAGACATCGGATACTGCATTAGACATCGGATTATGCATTATTAATCGGACACTGCATTATACATCGGAAGTTGCATTAGATATCGGAAACTGCATTAGACATCGGATATTGCATTATAAATCGGACAATGCATTAGATATCGGCGAATCATTAAACATCGGAGCTTGCAAGCGCCATCTGATTAGGCATTGGTGCTGCATTAGTCTTGCACAACAATTCGGATGTTTAAATGTTAAACTTGTTAAATATATATCGATATATACTGACACGTCCCCTTAACACAGCCAAGGCATAGATGAAGAACAAGGTTCAAATATTGAATTGACACGTGTTAGACAGCATTGCACCCGGCGTGTACATGTTGTGTATTATTATAAATGACAATCATGATATTAGTAGATGTGTTCATAAACTCCGAGCATGTTATATCTACAATTATTTTCAAACTCTAACAGAATCATTCAAACAATTTTTAAACTATTTTAAGTCTATTGGGGTTCGAATTTGCCCAAAGTTTCAAAGAGACATGGAGACGTATTTGACACTAGACTTTTATTAAATTTTAAGAATCTTGAAAAGCGAACGAAATGCGGCAAAGAGTTGAACGCATCGATTGATAAAAAATAACATTTCTTGTGAGATCGAAAGAAGTTGATGATAATTACGTTTAACATGAAAAGGAGAGACGAGTCGTAACCCGGGAAGGATTCGTTTGGTGGATGAAATAAATGTTGGCTCTAGATTGTTTAAAAAGTTTTACTATAGCCATATACAGAAAAATGCCCCTCCTCCTGGCGGCTTTTTTTAACCAACCAAATCATTTTCGAACTCGTGTAAGATATCATCGGGACGAATCTTCTGAATAAATGTCATGAATATATGAAATATATGTAGCTTCAAGAGTGTTAACATCGTTTTACTATAGCCATATATAGTCATTTTAGGAAAAATCCCCCGCCCCCTGTTGGCTATATTTTTCAAACAACCGTAATAATTTTCGAACTCGTCCAAGATAGCATTGAGACAAATCTTCTGACCAATTTTCATGACGATCAGACAAGCAATGTGGCCTCTAGAGAGTTAACAAGTCAAATATTGACGCCGCATGACGCACAACGCACAACGCACAACGAACGACGGACAAAAAGCGATCACAAAGGCTCACCATGAGCACATTGTGCTCAGGTGAGCTAAAAATAAGAATGATAGTCTGTAGAAATAAAAAAATAAAAAAATGGTTCGTATTTATAGAAGTACGAAAGCATTTAATTTTGCACATGGAACTTAATATTTTTTTTAATTATAAATGATTACTGGACTGACACAACTAGTTCACAACATATTTAAGGAACCTTGTGAAAAATGTTTCAACTATCACAAATAGTACTATAAACATTTTCAGTGCAAACTTATTTCTGTGGCAATGTATACCGGAACTCTGATGTATAGTTTATGGAAGACTACAGGTCGCCATTATTTGTGTATAACTAATCTTTATTTTAAAGTTCCATGATGTGTCTATGTGCATTTTTCACTTTGAAGAGTATATATACATTCGTCCATATCGTCCAATTTAAGTAAGTAGAATGCTATATCTACGCAACAACGAATCTCTTTGAACGCAAATAAAGCATTGAACTTTTGCTCTTGTGCTGACATCACAATTCAATCTATAAACAAGTAAAGTAGAAACAACAAATATGTGTAGAAAAAGATATTCTGCGTAGACCTTTACTGTTTAATAAAGGAAGACAATTTATGTGTGTAAATAATTAAATTGATAACAAAAGTTTAATTGTATTATTGCTGTTTTCACGTGTTCGTCGCATACCCACAGCATGACATGTTTGTTATGAAGTGCACGTAAATTTAATATAAATAGGTGAAACTCCAGCTTCTGGAGTTGTATTTAATTCTTATTATAAACAATTAGTTGGTCCTTTATTTAAGGCAAGTGACCGATTGCCCAAACAGTACAAAACAGCACAAAACAGCACAATATAAAACAACATAAAAACATATAAGAATAAAGCTGGGGTCACCGCCTTGGAACGGTCAATGCAAAGCATTGGGGGTTTAATGCGCTTAACCTCACACTTGGCCCGGCAATATTCATGATACATTTACGTGTAAATACAATTTTACCTCATATAATTGTAACTCAAATTCTACAATAATAAAAGGGAATTAAAACGCATTCAATTTAATTACCATATCATTACTCAATGGTAGGAAAGATACCAGAGCAACAGAGTTACAACTTTTTGAGTAACGATGTAATGAAACTACGAACAAGTGTCAACTACATTCATTCTTTATAGTGTTCGTAGATAAAAATTATATTACGTGACACCATATGTGTCCTGACAGGACATATAATGAATATTTCAATCAAAATATACGTCATTTAAACTTTGAATAAGACGCAGGTTTCTTTTTTAATGTTCAAGTCACACTTTAACCGCGTCATGCGAAAATGTCTCTGATTATGTAGGCGGCCAGCATAGTTCAATCCCAGCCTGCGAAATTTCACAGCCTGCGCTAGTCTAACCGAATATGGCAGAATACTCATTTTTGCTTGGCGCGGGTCTTTGAAAATCTCACTGTAAAAATTGAAGTCAGACTGTGTAATAAATATCACACTGGAATATATCGGTATTCTGGCTGAAAGGAACGATTTCCAGATAGGCTAAGCGCCAACGTAGCAAACTGGCAAGTGTGGTTAGATAAATAAACGATTTCTCTCTTATCCTGACACTTGTATTTCGGTAGTTTTGTATCACAATGCATTTCATTTGCGAATTGTTTTTGTTATTTTATATCTTTAGAGTAAAACTTACTGTGTTATCAATATAAAATGTTTATCGATTGTCCTTCATATCTTCCCCTGACGACTTACTGACCGCGAATAGACCATGAACTTCTGCAAGATGGAATAACATGCGTACCTTTAACAATTGTCAATATGTCTGTCTATGTTTCGTAAAGACGTGCAGAGAATAGTCCGGATTGTTCTACTCTGCATAGTCTTACATCCTGTACGCTGTACGAAGACGCAGTCATGTGGCCAATGTTTTGGTGTGTTTTTGTTCTCTCAAATCAGCCAATGAAACATTCGGATGTATTCGGGTCTACTGGTTAAAAAAAATTCCCCAACATGTTATAGGCACTTGTGAAAGGTCATTTAATGTGAACAGTCGGGTTAAACAGCTACGCCTAAAACATAAACAATAATCAATACTTGGCCAATGTACTACACTCGATGTGTTCAATTATTGTCTATAGTATAGTTAACCGTCCTCTGCTCAACATGTCAAACACGCAAATCAGCACAATGTTGCTTTTACACACAAACATATATTCCAAAGATAAACATAGCTCAAAACCTAGTTGATTGTATCTCTTTTACACCTATCAATTACCTTCTACAAATCCGCAAATAATTGCGTGTTGCGCCGTAAATATAGAATAAGAACCAATTATCAGGAAACATCAGCGCTGATACAGATCTGCATGTGATACAACAGATACTTCTAACGCAAGCAACATCAACCGCTTTGATCTTTATATCCGACTGTGTTGATGAGCTATTATGAGCAGCTGTAATGCAATATAGTTATTATTATATGTTTGTTTGCCCACTTTTAAATGTTTGCGAATGTGTACATTACATTAATAGACTTGATGGCCTGCTTTATGATAAAGTATACAACTGCTACAATTTAACGTTAAAAACAATTTGCTTACCGCCAATTAGTTGCTTCAATTACTTCACGAGTCTTGTTGATATCAACAGCCCTTAGTTATAAATCAAAATAAGAAGGTTATCATATGAGTATCAAAAGGGAATCAAGATGGCGACGACGATGCCAGAACATACCACGTAACACTATTATTAGACAACCCCTCTGCATATGAAGATGACATAATTGTACGCGTATGTAAAAGGGGCCTTTTCTTGTTCGGTAAAATGACAAAATAAAAGTAAATTATTTCAGATTCGCGATTCTTTGTTGTAGTTATGTTATTTGTGAGAAAACAGTAATACTCATCATTTACCATGCTTTTAAATACCCACTATATGCATCTTTTGACGATTTAAAAATCTAAAAATTATAAAGCGTTGCGACGCGAAACGATTGAATAATTTGGAGAGTTCTGTTGCTGTCGTTATATTTTGTGACATTGCGAGAATTGCTTATATAAAGTATAAAATACATCAAACATTATATGAGCACGGATGGCCGAGTGGTCTAAGCGATAGACTTTTACTTAGACCAGTTGAGGGTGTTTTTTTCTCTTGTTTTTTACTCTAGCTTTTTAGATCCAATGTTTACATTTATCAATAAAATCATCTAATGACAAACTTCAATACCTCCCAAAATCTGTGAAAAGATACCTTGTTAAAAAAAAATCTAATTAAGGCCCGGTCACACCGCCGGAACTTTGCTTGAGCGTTCCTGGAGCGTTGACAATCATCACCGCTCGCTACCGTTCACGACCGTTCACGATCGTTAAACAGAAGTTGGCCCCCGTTAAGGCAACGCCGTATACGCTCGGTCACCGCTGATGGTTCCTCCTACCGCTCAGAAAGTTTTGAGCTGCACAACATATTGCGAGCGGTGAGAAGCGGGCAATTTTCCGTTCCGACAAAGTTCACCACCGTTCCACCAACGCTCAGTCAAAGTTTGGCACCGCTAGACGCAAGTTCGTGGACGCTTAGGTCCGCAAGGCCAACGCAGAAATCTTGATTGCTGGACAACCGCTGCTTTTAAGCTTTGCCCGGGCGGCGATTAAACGTTTCACAATGTTTGGTGGAGCGATTGTAAGCGTTTTTCGAACGGAAACGGAATTGCTGGAACGGTGTCGGGCGTTGAAGTAGCGATCCATTGCAGTGATGAACTTTGGTTTGGCGTTGGTATTGAGCTGTTGGAGCGAGACCAAAATTTGGCTATAAATACGGAGAGCAATGAGTCAGGAGTCCATTTTAAATCGAACTACCGTTGAGTGCAGACCTGATTTTAATTTGCTCAGTTACAGTAAAAGTGTTCTACCATGGATGCTGTGAGACTTGTTGTCATTGGTGAACTAGTCCAGCAGCAGAATCAGAACCTCCTCAGATTGCAACAAGCTGTTGACATAAGGAGAAGAGAGAGAAGAAGGAGAGACAGAGTTGTGTGGGTCAGACAGTGGATACTGAGAAGGCCTGAACCTGGACTGTATTACAAGCTGATGGTGGAGCTGAGGAATGAGGATCCACGAGACTTCCATCACTTTATAAGGATGCCACCAGCCATGTTTGGTGAAGTTGTACAGACGCTGACCCCCCTATTGACCAATCAAAATACCAATTACCGACCAAGCCTGGAAACTTGTCTCAATGTGGCAATCACCCTACGGCACCTGGCCTCTGGTAACACCTACAGAAACATGCAATACGCCTGGAGGGTTCCCCACAACACCATCAGTGTGGTAGTAAGAGAAGTGGTAAAGGCCATCATTGAGGAGTACGCATATGAATTGTTGTTTTGCCCCACAACTGAACAAGGATGGAGAGACCTGGCTGACAAATGGTACCAGAGATGGAACTTTCCCCACACAGTTGGTGCCATTGATGGCTAACACGTGGCCTGTAAAGCTCCTCCTAACTCTGGCTCAGAATTCTACAACTACAAAGGCTTTTAAAGCGTGATCCTGTGTGCCATGGTGGATGTTGACTACAAGTTCACCTACATTGACGTCTCAGGCAATCTCATGCTCATCCTCAGACCCTCAGATCTACAATGAAAGTGATCTACATCGTGGGCTGGACAAGAATAGGATTCATGCCTTTCCTCAGCCAGACCCCCTACCCAATGACAATCAGAATGTGCCTTACTTCATTATAGGAGATGACGCCTTCTCACTGCGGACCTACCTCATGAAGCCGTACAACACCAGAAAGCTCACTCATGAAGAGCGCATGAAAACATGTCTTGTTTAATACTTGAAGGGTTTGTTTAAAATTAGAAATTCCAATAAATAAAGTAGTCAAGAATAGTTTAATAAAAATGCTGTTTATTAAAGCTAAAAACTGTTGAGACCACCCAAACACACAAGTGCACATAAAAACAATTAACATCAAAACAGCTTGCCAGCTCATCCCTTAAACAAAAATCACATGAAATAACTGAGCAGTCCCTTCAACACATCACAAGCAGTCTCGATTCTCCTCAACGGTGGCCTTTATCTCTGCCAGTAAATCATCAGTCACTTGAGCTGTGGCGGGGATTGGTATGGATTTAGCATTTATATCCTGCCTTTGAAGGTCCCGGAGAATCCACCCTTCGCTGACGGCGCTCATGTTGGCTCGGTCATAGTTATAGGAGTAAAACTTCGGCATGTCTGACAACATGATTCCTGCGCTGGAGCTCCTTGGGGTGGAAGATTGCTGGAAGTGCTGAGGCTTGTGCTCAGGCTGAGGCTGCTGCTGGAAGCCGTAATGCTGAGTCTGGGGCTGGTAGCAATGCGGCCGCTGCTGGTAGAAGGTGAGTGAGGGTGAAGGTACTGATGCTAGAGGTGGTTGAGCTAGAGGGAGGGGTGGGGATGGGTCACTGCATCTCGTGGAGGATGGCCGTCATTCTCTATACTGTGAGCTGGTACTGGGCCTCAGGTAGTTGTTGGAGAGACTGGGACATGTACGTGATGAAGGGCTGTCGTGCATGGCTGATCTCCAGGGCTTGGACCAGTCTCTCCAGGAGGGCTTTGGTAGCCTTCATACTATCTCTCATCTCCAGCATCGCAGGGGCGTCTTCAGGCTCGGCTCTGGTGGCGGACGGCGTGGTCTGGTGGTGGTGGAAGAGAGAGCTAGTGGAGGTGGGGTGCCCTGGGACCTCGTGAGTGCCGCTTGAGTTTCAATGAGCGAGAGGTAACCGTCGTCCTCTTCCTGTTCCTCGACGTCGTGGGAAGGCTTGCGAGAGATGCTGGTCGAGGCCGAGGGCTAGGCTTTTGGAGGCTGGTTTGCTTAAGTTTCCTGTGTGAGGGGTATGTTTCTAAGCGGCTGGCCTTTCCTGGGCAAGCGCAGTTCCTCTGGCTGAACAGTTCTCTGTCCGTCAAGTTCGCTGCAGCCTGGCCAGACTTCTTGCAGATAAGCTTAGCGTAGAGGTCCCGGACTGACTCCACCATGTCCTGAGAACTTAAGCTCCTCCTCAACGTTCAGTTCTCTTGCCATCCTGGTCCAAAGTTACGTCTTCTTCTTTGTAGCCTTGTAGTCGGTGGCCCCCTTCCTCCAGAAAAGTTCGTGCTCCCGGACCCACTCGATGAGTTGCTCCTGAGTGCCATTGTCGAGCAGGAGGGCCTTGCAACGAGTCTTCTTCTGCGGCTGGCGCTGCTCATCGTCCCGTTCAGAGTATGTATAATTGAAACATATATTATTAAGATCATTTTGTATTGATTGTTCATTGCATATTTTCACATTAACATTACCTTCAGCAACAGCAGTAGCACGGCCCTCCTCAGATTGGTCATCACCGGGGGGTATTTCCTCATTGTCAGGCTGGTCCTGTGTCAGGGCCTTCTCGGGCTCGTCATCAGAGTCTGCAAAAAATAACAAATGAATAATAAATAAACAAGGTCAACGTAATTGAAAGATAATTATTCTCATTATTATCATTATCACTACATTTCATACATTTTCATTGGTGATTACCTTCATCAGCAGCTGCCCCTGCCTGGGTTGTGGTAGCAGTGGCTGTGTTAGCAGTGGGTGTGCTAACAGTGGATTCTGGTGTGGCATTACTGGTCTATGCAAAATATAACAAATGAATATTAAATGAACAATGTCAACGTGATTGAAAGTTTATGGTTATTATTATTATTAGTATCATCATCACTAAATTTAATATTTCTATTGGTGATTACCTTCATCAATAGCTGTCCCTGCCTGGGCTGTTGCAGCAGTGGCTGTGTTAACAGTGGCTGTGCTAGCAGTGGATTCTGGTGTGGCATAACTGGTCTCTGCAAAATATAACACATAAATTATGAATTAAAAATGCTGTAGTAAAATACGTAACAGTGTTTTTCACAGGTGTTGAATATTTCTTGACACAACTAGTGGGGTACTAATTTTTATCTGACTCCATTGGTTCAGCTGCCTACTCAGTAATGATCTTCTTGGAGGCTGCTGCCTCTCCATATCCAGCTGTCCACTTCTTTTGTCTACTTGGCATGATGAACTTCAACTATCGACTTCTATCAAAAATTATCAGAACGTCTATCAAAGCGATCCGTTCAGTTCCGTAGTTAGAAGCGGTTTGCCGCTATACCAACTTTAAACTCCCGCCGAGCCGACGCGCGCATGCGCAGAACGCCACTCTTTCAACGCTCGCGTCACCGCTAAGCCAACGCTTGCTACCGCTCGCTACCGTTAAACCAACGCTAAACCAACGCTGGCTTCAACGGTGCCCCTTAAAACATGGGATAATTTAGAAAAACGAAATAAAGAATATTATCAAAAACATCTGTATTGTTATATTCCTACATATTTTGTTCGCAGGGCCGTCGTCGGACTTTTCAAAGTGGTCAGGCTTTAAGGCCTGCGAGCGCCGAAAGCGCGAAACTACTAGGGGATCCGGAGGCATGCCCCGCCCCCGTAAATATTGTTTTGAAACATGAAGGCTAAATCGTGACATCTGGGAGATTGTTAAGGCCAAAGTTCACGATATTACTAAGTAAAACGGCGCCGCACCAGGCTCCATATTATTATTAAATGCGATAAACTAGGGAAAATAGTTTGAAAATAGTTTGTTTAATTGCTAAGTTGCAGTGCTGTTACACCTTTAATTTTTTCCAAATACAGAGCTGCGCCTTTCTCCTCGAGCAACGAACTCCTATGCACTTTAAGTTAAGTCAAGAGCGACCGTTCTTTGTTTGTGAACGTACAAAGTCATAAGTTGTTGAGTCTACTTTGGGACATTGTGCGTTTCTGATATGTCTTAATTCTCCGAAGCGTAGAGGACGTCTTCTTGCTTGTGGCATTTGTAGCTGGCATTGTCAGTAAGATTCGTATAAGTGCCTCAACATCTGGGTAGATCACCCGCAATGTAGGTGGAAGCTTGATATTTACCAGAGATACAGGTTCCACTGCTTCCCAGGCTGTATCCTGCACAGGCATTTAGCAGTGTTGCTTGTTCCAGAACATTCCGAGTTGGTATCGGTAAAATCTATAGCTTGTGTGCATTCTGAAAATAAAGCAAAATACAAAATGTATATATAACTGGTGTGAAGCTAGAGGTAGTCAGATTAATTTAATCAATTTTTCAAACCCGATAAATGCATAGATCAATTCATATAACAACATATCTACAAACGAATTGAAACCAACCACATTTTAAATATTTCGTAACAAATAATGAATGAATTTCTGTAAACGCAATTGCGGGGTGCATCATTTAGTCATTTTTATATTCACAATGGGTGGGGCCTTGAAGGAAATAGTTTCTTCTAGTGTGATTCTTGACTTAATATGTTTACTTATTAGTGTTGTAATATGTTTATTGCACAAGTGGTAGTATTTTTTTTTTATTTGATATGCTAAATTATGTATTTATTGTAAGTTATCAACATGCAAGATATGGATTTCAATCAACATTAAACTGGTCATTTGTTTACAGCTGCCTTAGCTTCAAATTATGTGCATACTTTTTGCACATTTCCCTTCGTTTCCCATCAGTTGGGTTGAAGCCACGCACTGACACTTGTCATTGGTGCATTCCCAGTAAGCATCCAGAGGGGTGCAGACGTAAGATGTGCCGGTAGCAGAGCATTCCGAGTTGGCATCCAGAGGGGTGCAGACGTTAGAGGTGCCGGTAGCAGAGCATTCTGAGTTGGCATCCAGAGGAGTGCAGACGTAAGAAGTGCCGGTAGCAGAGCATTCCCAGTAAGCATCCAGAGGGGTGCAGACGTTAGAGGTGCCGGTAGCAGAGCATTCCGAGTTGGCATCCAGAGGGGTGCAGACGTTAGAGGTGCCGGTAGCAGAGCATTCCGAGTTGGCATCCAGAGGGGTGCAGACGTAAGAGGTGCCTGTAGCAGAGCATTCCGAGTTGGCATCCAGAGGGGTGCAGACGTTAGAGGTGCCGGTAGCAGAGCATTCCGAGTTGGCATCCAGAGGGGTGCAGACGTTAGAGGTGCCGGTAGCAGAGCATTCTGAGTTGGCATCCAGAGGGGTGCAGACGTTAGAGGTGCCGGTAGCAGAGCATTCCGAGTTGGCATCCAGAGGGGTGCAGACGTTAGAGGTTCCGGTAGCAGAGCATTCTGAGTTGGCATCCAGAGGAGTGCAGACGTAAGAGGTGCCGATAGCAGAGCATTCCGAGTTGGCATCCAGAGAAGTGCAGACGTTAGAGTTGCCGGTAGCAGAGCATTCCCAGTAAGCATCCAGAGGGGTGCAGACGTAAGATGTGCCGGTAGCAGAGCATTCCGAGTTGGCATCCAGAGGAGTGCAGACGTAAGAGGTGCCGGTAGCAGAGCATTCCGAGTTGGCATCCAGAGGGGTGCAGACGTTAGAGGTGCCGGTAGCAGAGCATTCTGAGTTGGCATCCAGGGGAGTGCAGACGTTAGAGGTGCCGGTAGCAGAGCATTCTGAGTTGGCATCCAGAGGGGTGCAGACGTAAGAGGTGCCGGTAGCATAGCATTCCGAGTTGGCATCCAGAGGGGTGCAGACGTTAGAGGTGCCGGTAGCATAGCATTCTGAGTTGGCATCCAGAGGTGTGCAGACGTTAGAGCTGCCGGTAGCAGAGCATTCCGAGTTGGCATCCAGAGAGGTGCAGACGTTAGATGTGCCGGTAGCATAGCATTCCGAGTTGGCATCCAGAGGGGTGCAGACGTTAGAGGTGCCGGTAGCATAGCATTCTGAGTTGGCCTCCAGAGGGGTGCAGACGTAAGAGGTGCCGGTAGCAGAGCATTCCGAGTTGGCATCCAGAGGGGTGCAGACGTAAGAGGCACCGGTAGCAGAGCATTCCGAGTTGGCATCCAGAGGGGTGTAGACGTTAGAGGTGCCGGTAGCAGAGCATTCCGAGTTTACATCCAATGGGACACAGACGTAAGAGGCGGTATATGCTGATATACATATTATTCCATTTAAGAAGTGAAACAACTACATGCAATATTAAATCTTACATTTTCACACGGTACATATTGTTTCAATTGTTGCTCATATAATGATCGATAGTTTTAGAAAATAAGTTATGTAATCTTATTTAATATATATTTTGTTTAGAATGTATAAAATATCACATAATGTATTATATGATATTATTTTTGGATAAACGTATTGGATATGTTTAACAAGTAATGTGATATAATTTGACGCAGGTATTCCTTTTTACTAACTATATAACTTCACTTACGAAACTTATTTAATATTTGCTGTGTTGCATTTTATCATGCCTCAGAACACCGTTTAGATGGGCATAGTTTTGCAGAAAAGCGTAGTTTAAATAACCAATGTACCATGACTGAAAATCTGTAAAAATAAGGCGATAATGCGTAACACAATAAAATGTAAAGAAAAGTAAACAATGCCGACAAGTCACTGGACGTGTTGCGCCGGACTCCGTTGCAAAGGCCATGCACCTGCACACGAGAGTCAGTTTGTCACAGTAGGCGTTTCAATCCCGTTACCTTCCGTACTGCTAACAGTGCACGCAGTAGCAGAAACATCTGTCGAAACGATGTGTATTGTTTATAAATTGTTGATGCTGCCGTTATTGACTACAACGAAATCGATGTCGTAGACAACAAAGTCAATGGTGATGATGATTGTTACGATGATGCTTAGGATGATAATGAGGATGATTAGGAGAAGGAAGACGACGACGACAATGATGATGTTGATGATGATTGTGACGACTACGGTAATGATACAGATAATGATGCTGACTTTGATGGTGATGATTACTTTTATTTTGAGAAGTATTTGTGGTAGAAAACAAGAAGGGAATTAAACATTTGTGTTGTATTATTGCCCTACCCTATTATAAAGTATGAATCACGAAAACACGTTAATTAAAACATTTCAAAGACGTTATAAGTTTAGTATTCCTAACCAAAAGCGATCATGTCAATAGGAATGCTTAAAAGTAAATGCTTACCAATATTGTTAAACTTAAATGATTGCTTGAGAAAAGTCCCATATATTTAACGTATTTTGTAATATTTATAGCATAGTATGTATATAACACTATTATAGTCGGACTGTAACGTACTTACACATTGTTCGTTGAGAACACACAATAGCACACACAGTTCTTTTCTCTTTTTATTGCGATTTATTTCTTTTGAAATACTTTTTAATACAACGCTTGCTAAGCGTTCGTGAAGTACGATTTTGCAGCACAATATGGCCGCCACGACAAGAAAACGTGACTGCTCTATTCGATTGTCAAACTTAGACTCCTTTTTGGAAAAATAAAAAATTCAAAACTTACCAAACACGCTGTTTACGTTTTCTCATTGGTCATCATAACTATGTCGGTTGACCGACTATCTTATGTTCCGGTTCAATGAAACGCAGAAACCCGCTAGACCAAATTATCATGTTTGAATCTTGCTGACTGGATATTTTTGATAGTTTTTCAAGATTAGTTCATTCGGAATGTGTTTCATAACTAATATTGTTTGACATCTTTAAGTATATAGGCATTCACGTTTTGATTTGCACCGTGATTTACATTTTAATGTAAACATATAGGGACTTGTTCACAGTCTGACGAATTTATAATAATTTTCAAATTATTTTAAGTTATTTTAAAAATTAAGAATGCAGGCAATATTTTTGAACACTCAAAATAGCACCTGTGGGTTAGAAACATGATACAAGTATGTTTTCGTTTATCGATAATCACCGAATATAGTGAAAGTCTAAAGCGTGTATAATGTTTTTCAGCGATAACTTGAATTAGTAGCATAGTGTGTATATGTCGAAAGCCTCACTGGTATTGTTGTACATTTTACCCTAACCACTCGAAAGCCGTAGACATTCCCACATGGATATTATAACAACCATATATCTTAATGTTCCTACATTTAGACATATTAATTTCTTTTTAAAGCATTATACAATGTCCGAAATGAATCTGAAAATTATTAAATCATTTCAATGTTGGTATCGTATCAATCTATACCAAGTATGACACGATATGTACTTAAATACAAATTATTTGGCATACAAGCGCTTTGAACACAAAGCGCATGTGCTGGTTCTAAATTCTTTTTGATGCTTGTATTTAAAACTTATTGGTTCTATGCTTACGACGGTATGATGAACACGTCACGATTACATCCACGTTAATGTGAATGAAATCCACGATTTTGTGTTACTGTCCTCTGAAACTAAAAATGAGATTGAGTCTGAATTAAAATGGAATCTCTCAAAAGAAACCATTGTTTTATTGAGGATATCACTGATAATTCGGTTGAAATCGGTTGAAAACAAACAATATGGCAATTATTATTTTTGGGGTCGAGTAGGTTAAGTACGAAAACGACCTAATTAATATTCATGATTCGACACGTTAATTCAAACCTTAACAAACAAAATTGCGGATACGTGCGAATTTAGCGGAGAGAAGGTAAGAACAGATGCAAATACTTATGTTACAGACGGAAACTGAGGTGCAACGCTACGTTTTTGCTAAGTTTATGTATTTATTTTTCATATGCTAATAATGTTTAGCGAAAGCTAAATATAGATATAATTATCATAACTCGCGACGCTGCAATGATGTTTGCCTATTGCACGTATTTATGATCATTTATATATTATTTTATCGATTTAAACCGATTTTGACCAGGTTTGCGATGTCAACTCCGATTAAAAATATATTCCAATGAATTTCTGTAAAGTTTATTTCTCGCTATACGATTTATATTCAAAACAACGGTCTATTCCGCGAACTGCCACTTTAATATCAAGAAGATAGAGTGTAATTTGTTCATTTAACCATCTCATTACGAAAAGTGGTAACTATTTATAGAGATAAAACGACTTGATAGTCCTATATGTTCCTTATTGATCTTACAAACCCATACAAGATGTAGATGTCAGTAAGAAAACACTTGAAACGCAGAGGCCTTTAATAAGTGGTTCTTGTGTTTCTTTGTCAGTTCAAAGGGGGTTAGAACTATTCCCCAATAAATGTTCTGAAGTGAACGTACAGCAAATACAAAAAGACAACAAACTCCGATAAACTTCGCGGTTCAAATGTATTATTCTTCTTCCGGTATGAAAGTAAGCCAATTATGCACATGTAACGTCATATTAGATAACGTCCTTTTCGGCGATTGTTCAAATTAAAATAACTTTATATACCGTCAATGGTTGTACGGTAATATATTGTACTAAATGATTACAATTTATGTTTATTTATACAACCTCAAATTTTGTTCACGGTCGTGTTTACATAACCCTTACAACTGGGGACTATTTCAACGGTCTAATAATTTTTCTAACAACAGATGCACGGTTTTTATATAAAAAAACCTATACCAACATACCAGAATAACTGATATATGAAAAAAAAACATAAATAAGGTTTTGATAAATTTAAAATTCGCTTCGAATTCTAGCCGAAATCCGTTTTTGGACATAAAAAATGCGAAAGTTTTAAAAAATCTCTATAGTCTTTATCAATGCCTTCATGGGCACATTGTTTCCTTCCCTAACAAGTTCGAGTAAACATTACAGTTTGGATCGTTGAAGCGATATAAATAGGTTTGGCATTAATAATATCATTAAACAAACAACTTTAAAAGTATGGTTTATATAAATTTGTATTTGTATAATTAATTTTCTTCCCTTCAAAATGTAATTGAGTGTAAAACTAATCATATGAGGGGAAACACCGCTGTACAAGATCTACATGATTTAAGAGGATGTTTTTTTCGCTGATGAAGGTGTAAATCGATCGTCAGGTAGTATTACCCAAAATGGTGGCAGTCGTGTCGATAAACTGATGGGTTTGTACACGCCAGGTATTTTGTTCCCTACTTTCGATTTAACATATGCATACATGGACGTGATTTTATTTCACAGTGCACTTAAAATGTCAGTCAAACAATACTTATGCGGACCCTGTTTGGTGGATAAAGGCGAAATAGTGGGAGTTGTATATTGTAGAGAATGTGAGGAACCACTTTGTGGTCATTGTAAACAGGATCATGCAAGGATAAAGGTTTCCAAGCACCACAAGTTGGTTGACTTTGCGGATGTACCTCCGAAGGAAATACATGAATTTCTAAAGAACCTGATTGCCTGTCCGAATCACGAAAAGCAAGAAGTGGTTTCCCTGTGTAAAGACCACGATATGTCGTGCTGTAATAAGTGTGCTATGGCTGATCATAGAAAGTGTGAGGAAGTTAAGGTACTGTCTGATATGGTGCATGACATAAAAGTTGATTGTACCGGATTGAAGACAGTGTTGCATGACTTGCAACAACAAAGCGAGAGTCTTTTAGAACATGAACGCAAACATGAAGAATTGGTATATGAAATGAAAAGTAAAGTCGTATCATCACTTCAAACTGTCAAACAGAAACTGTTGAACATGTATACGCAACTTGAGAATGAAGTGTTATCATCTATTGCTGATAAGAAGAAAGTGATAGGAGAAAAAATAAAAACAAACAATGAACAGTCACGACAGTTTTTAAATCACATCAAACAGCAGTTAGCTTTTATTGAAAACGTTGAACAATTTGGAACTAATGAACACGTTCTTCTCCTAAAGCGAAAGATTGAAAAGGAATCGGTATGTCGTCTAAAATCGACCGTAGATGAATAGGAGAACAATAAAGGCAAATATAGCTTTAAATGTGTTGAGGATACCTCTTTTGATAGTTTACTGATGGGCATAAAGAATGCCTTGAGAATTGAAGACTTCGCTTGTGATGTAAGGGAGACAGGCTCCGATATCGATAGCTGTCATTATAAACCATATACGGAGCGAATTCTACAGCTTAAATCTAATACAAATTTAAGAATTATACCCATGTTTGACAAGGCAAAATATCTCGAACCTCGTTCATGCATATGGATTGATAAGTTCATCGTTATATCTTTACGCAAAGTGAATGCGTTATTAGTGATTAACGAAGATAGTGACTTTGTAATGTCAAAATTCAATTGTGACTCTATTCCTTGGTCAGTTTCAAAAACAGGTCCGACAGAAATGGTGATTACTTTACCATATGCTGGAAAAATTGCGTTTGCACGACTACGTAATGGAAATGTGCACGTTGTCACAGAACTCAAAACAAGAATTCCATATTGCGATGTTACTAGAAATGACCAACTTAACCAGTACATATGTTTGGCATGGGAAAATGGGCAAATATACCTTCTTAATAATACCGGAACGTTGCTTTGTGAAATTAGTGTGGGCTCAGACGTTATAGAGTTTGGACAATCTTGCACTATAAATGCGTGTATCCTCTTGTATATACTTTCAAATTGTTCGTCCGATAAACTAATGGCGTTGAACTTAAATGGTGAAAAAGTATTTGGATATAATCATGAAAATCTAGTTGGTCCAGGTCAAATTGCCGCTGATCCTATTGGAAATATATATGTGACATCCATTGAAGGTAGCCTCAATCAAATCAGTCCTAGTCGTCAGTTTATCAGGTCTCTCAGTTTAAGTAATGGAATATGCGGGATGGACTATTCAACTGGTTTATGTTTTAATAGAAAGTTTGATAAAATTGCACTGAGTTGTGGTGTACTCGACAAACCATATCTGCAAATGTATACATTTACTTAATAAATGTGGTTGCTTATAAATGAAATTAACATTCAAATAATATAAATGCAAATATTTACCATAATCCAATATATTGTAAAGGATTAAAAATAAACATTTAGTTAAAATTGCATGTGTGTTAACATGTGTATATTTATTTATTTAAATACGACAATGTATATAGAGTATGTAAACTGTATCAACTTTCGAAAGTGTGAACTAGAATGACGTTTTGCTTATTGTGTTATACGGAATTGTTTAATACATCGCAGCATAATTCAATAACGGGATTGTGTATGTTCCAACCTTTGCTTGAACATAGTGTCTTGCGTAATGCGTGTAGTGTTTAAGTAATTCAATCTTCTAGTAAGGGGCATTACCCATTCTATCTTTAGTTTTATTTGAGCGTTTATATGTTTGTCATGTTACTATAAGTATTACGTTAGTGTGTATGCAAGTCCTCAGTGATAATTGATATCAAGTACTTTATCTTTGTAGTCATTGAATATCTTTACTTGATATATTAAAACAAACGAGATTACATTTGCACTCATACACATAAGTAGAAAAGTATGGAGCGGTGTAATGTTCAAAACAATTTTGTCTTGATTTTGAATATTGGATAAAGTAATTTATTGTCATTTATTGTTAATTTATATATATGTTTACAATATTTGAAATATGGGGATAAAAGTTATTTTCATTTGTATTGTTTTTTCCGTCTTCGTCTACTTTATTAGCGAATCGCGTTATGCTTCATGTAAATATCTTAAATTATAAGTCTTAAATCTTAAGCGCCCTCTGCAATACGTAAACTTGAAATTGCTGCCAATATAAACGTTGACATATTATGACTGACTGAAACTGCTTTAGTTATAAGCATGTGGTTAGCATTACAACAATTCATTTATGGTTGATGTTGCAAACTATTAGTGAGTGATTGTATTTAAATTTAAATTGTTGTGCCTGTTATTAAGTGGGTATTGTTATACCTCGAGAATACGGATTATTGTCCCGTTTACAATATAGTTATTACGGTCATAAGCTAGTATTCGATCGAAATCCAAGCCCTAAAGCACTTTAGAAAACCAATGCAGTTGTTTGAACTTCGAATACCAGCATACACATATTTTATTAATACTTTAATATGCAAGAATGTTAATAAATATCTTGATACAAACGTCTGCGTTGATTTGCTGAAAATGACGTGTAACACATCACCATAGCACAATGTCTGGTCGTCTGAGGCGGCGATAGTAACTTACTATTTTAATAGCACCAGGTTTATTAATCTCTATCTGTCTATGGCCGCAGAAGTTTTCGTTTAAAATCACTATAGTGTGGTCGTAAGAGGGTTTTTGGTCTAGTGGATACACCATGGCGCCAGTACACAGGGTTTGCTGGTCTAGTGGTAACACCATGGCGCCAGTACACAGGGTTTTTGGTCTAGTGGTAACACCATGGCGCCAGTACACAGGGTTTTTGGTCTAGTGGTAACACCATGGCGCCAGTACACAGGGTGGTCTAGTGGTAACACCATGGCGCCAGTACACAGGGTGGTCTAGTGGTAACACCATGACGCCAGTACACAGGGTTTGCTGGTCTATTGGTAACACCATGGCGCCAGTACACAGGGTTTGTAGGCTCGAAAACCCGTTGAACATTAGTAGTACTGTTCCGTTGTACTTTGCATGCATATAACTAACATCCCCATTTATGATGCCGCGTTGAGATGTTGAATCGAGCCCGTTGTTGATGCATTATGTAGTGTAATTGACAAAGAATGATACTCCATAGGTAATTGTGGTTAATGATTTCATATCTGATGTGTCGGACATTAACATTCAAATTGAACCACGAACAATCCTATTGCCGTAATACAAATATAAAATATCACCATGGACGCAACGGTAACTTCCACTTAACATTTGCTTATTTTATATTACTTACCGCCTTGTGAGTGAATGCTACTATCAGTGAACTAATTTAATATCAATGAATGAACTTAATTTGAAGGTACAAATGGTGTGTTTCATTTCAATTCGTGTTTACATCCGTTATTGTTTAATAACACTATGGGAATACAAATTGATTATACATTTGAACTCGAGTATACATAATGTAATACTCGTTGTTGTATAGTACCTTAATTGAACCGACGACGTTATATGTAAATACTTAAGTATAAAAATATGGTACTATACGTAACAATAGGGCATATTTACTAAAAATAAATTAAGGCATTTACAATTTGGTGTTTGAATCCAACATTTAATATTTAGTCTCAATGCTAATATTAATTGTTGTGATTGAACTATTTTATCAAGTTGTACAAGCATTCCAAAGAGTACGGTGTTATAAATGAGAATGAGTTAAATCTCGTTATATACATGCTAAGCAGTTAAAGATGAAGTTTATCAATTGGGGCTCAATTACAAATGAGTTGTGGTAAATATGATAACATTCATAATTATGACGTCACATTGAAATACACAGCGTTCTTAAAATATATTGCTTGAGTGCATGTAGGATATGATCCCGACAAGAAACACAAAAAGTTAAAAACGTTTGGTTCATGTACTTCATTGACTAAGTTATTCTAATTGATATGTATATACAAGGTGAGTTGCACATTAACTGGGGCACAGGCGAACGCATTAACTTTTGTGAATTTACCTGTTTGAAAATATATTCACTAATGACTACAAATGTTTGCCAACAGAGGGTACTTTGTGATAACCAGTGCAGGAACTGAATTTGTTTCATTAAATAAGCCAGTTTAATATATGAGCTTTATCATCCCTTATTCATACGTCACCGAATGTAAATCAGTGTAAACCGTTGCCAGATTGTTACAAGTATTAGCGGCAACAAATTGCATTGCCTTTTATTTGGTTATTGTCAGACATTTATATTTAACAAGCAAACAAGCAAAGCTTTGATCTGTCCTTTGATCGCACTTTATACATAACCTTTGCAACCATGCCCTCACTTCCTGTATTATGGTGGTCATATGTAAGTATACGCGCACAGCTAAATATAGAAATTACCCTAGTCATAATATTGTAATTGATCAATTATTATTAGCCTTACAAAACCCCGGTTTGATATACTATTTATTTTAAATGAAATTAATTAATTTTAATAATCCCAAATAGTGTATATCCAATCGCAATATTTCACAAAATATTATGGAAGTGTTTGTTTTATTATTCTGAAAAGTTTTACTAAAATTTCATTAATGAGCAAATTGATATTTGAACAATACATATTTTGGAATGTTATTGTAATATAATTTCATTTCTCTCTGTTTTTGGCTGTACTCCCTTTATGAAACTTTAAGCAAACAGTTCGGAATATAGCTTAGATGTTTCATACGTCCGTCTGTCCGTTTTTCCGTTCGTCATAGTTTGAAACTTCGGCTGTTAGAGGGCTTAAGTATGAAAGCATATTAGCCATCATGCGAACGAGCCGATAACTATATCTATTTGAATTTTTTCGGCAAACCCGGAGGTATGGCCGATAATTAAAAAACGAAAAAGTGTAACTGTGCCGCGCTTTACTAAACATTCATTGATGCTCCAGGACAAACACATAGTAACTTGTGCAACTGCATATGTTGGATCAGTTTTTTCAACATAAGTACATCTTATAAAAAGGGGAATGCGGGATCACCCGAGTCCTAGGGACACATGAATACGTGTGTTACATGTTAAAATTAAACAATAAAAATACACACTTTAACTGAAATATACACACACGAAACACACGGACCAAAGCAACCTGAATATGTGTGATGACATAATTGGTGCATTTAAGTTTGCTTTTGTAAAGATAAGCACACTATGTTTAATTGCAACGCTATATTCGTGAATAATACGAAATAAGTAAGAACACAACCAGCAATGTAATGTTCATCACACAAACCATGAATAATACTGTAAAAGCTGTACCATTTTGTTACCTGTATAAAGCAGACACAGTTAGAACAAAGAAGTACATGTAGCTTGCCAATTACCGGTTGTTATAATAAGGTTAATGATCTGTGTATATACATTTTTGTTTCGTTTGGAAGGAAATGCGGAAGTTATCAAGCGCACATTGAAATTGAATATCTAATTAAGGAAGTTAAAACCTACCCATCTTTCAAAAGCCTTGAGCAAATGTGTAACTCATATTTAAATACCTGTATTTAAAAGCTGAAATAACAGGTGACATTGCATTAATACATCTGTGGACACTAAGATTATGTTTTAAAACAATAGTGTATGGCAAGATGAACTCTTCATGTCGGATAAGCTGTTGTTGTAAGGTGATAGAGCTACAACATGGTTATTACTGAAACAAGGACTTCGAATTCGAATTGGGTTGAATTCGAAATGACTGATGTACTGTTAAACATACGCTACAAAAAAAACCAAACCAATCGCTATATTTAAATGTGTAAAAAACTATACATAAACCTGGCTTGACATGCAAATCGTGCTCACAAATACTGACCACACGAAAAACATTTATTCAGAAGAAATTTTGCTAGTTATTTTCATTATTGATATTAATATTCATCTACATGCATGTAGATTTAAAATATACTTTGAAATAGTTTAGCATGTTTAAACATTATGCAGTGACATAACTTCGGGCACCTTATTCTAAACTAAGTAAATGGAATTCTTTACATAACGTGTTCTTGTGGATATGTACAAATGCATACAGGAAAAATTCGGAAGAGTCTGGAGATACAAAGCAGGACACACTCACCAGATTACAAGAATAATGAATACTGACATCATTAGAAAGAAAATGTGTAAACGAATAATATTTCAAGCGTCATAAATACCATTACTAAGTTGAGCAGTATAATGCTGTTTTTTGCATTTTTCTCTCAAGAATATGTAGTTAAGGAAGAAAAGTGTATGGTTTCCGTGCTGTATAACCTATGTTAATAACTTTTCATTCAGGATGTCATATAAAGCATGTTTCTAGGAAACGTTGTTCATAAAGTATTCGGAATTGCTGTTGTTATTTGATTCACTTTAAATACTCTGGCCCATTTCTATATTGTCATAGCGAGCCGTGTCGTCAGCAGAATCGATATTCATGTCCAGTTCAGAGTAGTGTGTATTCATTTCATCTCTGTCAAACAGTCCTTCAAATGGTTGCTCTAGTCCATTTACACACGTCTTAGTGCCAATATTTGAAGTCGATACCGTATTTGAAAATGGTAATACTTTTCTGATATCAAAACTTGCTTTTATTTTATTGCAATAATTGAATAAAACTATACGATTTCATTTCCTTTTTCACGTGAAATCATTGCCATTTCTGGCGAAGTTGTTATTTCTAACGCGTACCCATATATATTGGGCATGCTTTTAACAAATGTTCATTACTGACAATGAGGTTAAAATAGCATGATTACGTGTGTGTTCATAGTTTACTGCATTTCTATGGTTAATTAAGCTATTTTATATTTATATGCGGTGATTTAACTTTACTGATAGCACAATACCTTCTTCGTAGTTAAATAATGACAACTACTGATCCGACTGCGCAGAGTAAACCAACTGAAAAATCGATACCTATACCTTCAGCTGGTAATGAGGTGAAACATTCAATAACGTTTAGGTCAATCTGCATGTATATAAATGTTTTATAAAAATCATGCAATACTCTCTTAGCCCAAAGATTTCTTCAATGGTATTAACATAGATACTAATTCTATTTTCGTAACTTTATTACTATATAAGTATGACTATAATCATCCATTTAGATGAGTATCTTACTTTTATTGGCAGTGTTGTTACTTTAAATACATATTAGTTATCGTGTTCAATTCGATTAAATTTACTAAACATATCTTAACCATAATCATCGGCATCGTTGTTCTCGTAGTGCGATGTTCAAGCACATACACACATACACATATAGTATTTGTTTTAAGGATGTTATTTATTCTAAGTTCGACTCAGTAGAATTAATAATTATCAGTTCAATATTTGGGAGCTGTTCATTTTTATTAATACCAGAAGTAATATCCGTAGGCTTTGGCGGGAGAGGAGTTTGAAAGGTAATATGCATTGCCGAAGAAACTTCTAGGTAGGCAGTTGTTAAAGTAACTTCGGGCACCTTATTCTAAACTAAGTAAATGGAATTCTTTACATAACGTGTTCTTGTGGATATGTACAAATGCATACAGGAAAAATTCGGAAGAGTCTGGAGATACAAAGCAGGACACACTCACCAGATTACAAGAATAATGAATACTGACATCATTAGAAAGAAAATGTGTAAACGAATAATATTTCAAGCGTCATAAATACCATTACTAAGTTGAGCAGTATAATGCTGTTTTTTGCATTTTTCTCTCAAGAATATGTAGTTAAGGAAGAAAAGTGTATGGTTTCCGTGCTGTATAACCTATGTTAATAACTTTTCATTCAGGATGTCATATAAAGCATGTTTCTAGGAAACGTTGTTCATAAAGTATTCGGAATTGCTGTTGTTATTTGATTCACTTTAAATACTCTGGCCCATTTCTATATTGTCATAGCGAGCCGTGTCGTCAGCAGAATCGATATTCATGTCCAGTTCAGAGTAGTGTGTATTCATTTAATCTCTGTCAAACAGTCCTTCAAATGGTTGCTCTAGTCCATTTACACACGTCTTAGTGCCAATATTTGAAGTCGATACCGTATTTGAAAATGGTAATACTTTTCTGATATCAAAACTTGCTTTTATTTTATTGCAATAATTGAATAAAACTATACGATTTCATTTCCTTTTTCACGTGAAATCATTGCCATTTCTGGCGAAGTTGTTATTTCTAACGCGTACCCATATATATTGGGCATGCTTTTAACAAATGTTCATTACTGACAATGAGGTTAAAATAGCATGATTACGTGTGTGTTCATAGTTTACTGCATTTCTATGGTTAATTAAGCTATTTTATATTTATATGCGGTGATTTAACTTTACTGATAGCACAATACCTTCTTCGTAGTTAAATAATGACAACTACTGATCCGACTGCGCAGAGTAAACCAACTGAAAAATCGATACCTATACCTTCAGCTGGTAATGAGGTGAAACATTCAATAACGTTTAGGTCAATCTGCATGTATATAAATGTTTTATAAAAATCATGCAATACTCTCTTAGCCCAAAGATTTCTTCAATGGTATTAACATAGATACTAATTCTATTTTCGTAACTTTATTACTATATAAGTATGACTATAATCATCCATTTAGATGAGTATCTTACTTTTATTGGCAGTGTTGTTACTTTAAATACATATTAGTTATCGTGTTCAATTCGATTAAATTTACTAAACATATCTTAACCATAATCATCGGCATCGTTGTTCTCGTAGTGCGATGTTCAAGCACATACACACATACACATATAGTATTTGTTTTAAGGATGTTATTTATTCTAAGTTCGACTCAGTAGAATTAATAATTATCAGTTCAATATTTGGGAGCTGTTCATTTTTATTAATACCAGAAGTAATATCCGTAGGCTTTGGCGGGAGAGGAGTTTGAAAGGTAATATGCATTGCCGAAGAAACTTCTAGGTAGGCAGTTGTTAAAGTGCTAGGAGTTGACTTTTCCTGGGGAGTATTTTCAGGGATAGTACTATCTGGACTAGAATCATCAGAGGTAGAACCATTGGTAGAAGAACGTTTAGGAGTATAACCATCAGTTGTGGATCGTTCATGGGTTGCTGAATTCGTTGTTATTACACGCGTTGTGCTTATTGTAGAAAACGTTTCACTTTCTGTTAGTATAAAATAAGTTATTTCATAGAAGTCGATTTAGATGTTTCTGTAACATCCTGTGTGTATTTGATTTGTTTTCCATATTAAGGAGCTTGAGCCAAATTTCTTCAACACATTCAATTTGGCTTACAAAGAAGGTATCCATTAACTTCAAGCGACCATCGACTTTTTCAAAGAATGTGCGGTATATACACAAATGTTAAAATATATTTTATGTTTTTAAATATTTGTTATTAAGAAATTATTTATTTTCATTCTGTTCACTGTCATGGTCTATACTTGTTATAATTCGCAAAAAAAAATTGGTAGTTTAATAAATTAACTCAGTCCCCAGGTAGCAGTCAAACAGTTATATACCAACACATTGCCCTTTCTGTTAGTTTGGAAAACATTTTTTTAAACGTGTTAACTGTGTAATGAAACACACGTTATTCTAAAAGGCTATGCTATCGCCTAATGTTACTTTACTTGTGTCGCAATGTTCAAACGTTTAGATATATATACAGTCAGCTGCAATGTCATACATGTGTGATTTGAGTCATCATCGCAAGATGTTTGTAACGCATGGTATTTGGAGTGCTGCGTGTGCCATAACTGCATTATGGTCCAATATAAATTTCATCTGAGCAACCTTATGTTATATGTTATTAGAAGCACGAATTTAAACACGACCTCTCGCTCTTATGCTATAACTGTTTACTTTTTGTCGTTTATTAAATTAAAATCGTGTGTATGTGTTTTTTTTATAATGTAATGCATGGCCACTATACATGCGCCTTCTTTATTTTCTTCGATTCAGATATGCGTTCATGAAATGTACAATAACACTATTTGGTCCGAAAACATGTGTGTATCTTGTATATCTTGTATCTTGCTATCCAACCAAACACGTATATGTCTAGTTTACTAGTAAAGGAGTAATAATAATTAAAAATATGTTCTTTCATAGAGTTTCAAGTTCTCGTCTTTAGTGTGTACGCGTGCTTATATTATGAAACGTCCTAATTGTCTAATGTTTAACAAAATGAAAAATTTATGTGTGCAAACAGAAATATATGTAGTCACTTTGTCAACATATTATATTAACGCGTCACCATATGAAGTGCAATTTTAGTGTATATTTATTTAATAAAATATATAATTATTTAAAGTTATGACCAATTTTAAAGTTTGACGCAAACAAACAACAATCTAACAAACCAACAAACAGAGAGAGCAAAAACAATATGTCCCCCAGTATAGACTGCGAAACAAAAGGGCCGTATAATATAACCTAACAAATTAACACGTTGCATTTCATGAGATTCTCTAAATAAAATAAATAAACATTAGACATCCCTAAACATTAACAGAAGATGTGTTGACTTTTGTTTAAAGGAATCGTGATCATCGAACCAAACACACTTTCACTAATGACTGAGTCACACTTATAAATGTGTCCTCTATCGCCCATGCATAAAAAGTTGTCGACACTCTACTAAATCTTATAGAGGATATTTGTTTATGTGTAAGATCGTTTGTTATTTCACTCTTGATCATAGAAAATAGAGTTTAAAGATTGGCGCAGCCACGAGTGAAAATATTATTTCTCTGTGATCACGAGTGAAATAACAAACGATCTTACACTGACATGAACACATTTTCTGTTTCTTTTATGCCCCTTTTCAAGAAAATAATTAACAGCTGTTTCCCTTTTGCTGAGTTTATCTCGTGGCCTGCCTCAAATCATTTCAAAACACAAAATGACGTCATTAGTGTGACGAAATGACGTCATTATACAATCAAAATTATCCAGATAAGCACTTTTACAATGTAAAAAAACCGTGACAAAGCATAAAATAAAAAGAAAATACCTTGGATTCGGAGGAGTGTCGGTTTTAATTCATTAGTGATCATATAAAATATATATACAATTATTTATGATAATCTAAAAATAGAAAAGGAGTTGCGAAAGTTTGTTCTTTTCACCGGTGAAAATAACAATTTGTTCTTTTCACTTCTCTTATTACACTGCAGAAGTTGCATAGTTTATCATCGGTAAAAAAAGAAACCAATGTCTTCTCTATATATCTCCCTGTTACAGTAGTGAACACATCAAATACATTGCATACATATATGTCCCCAACATTAGTCAACAAGTGCAAGCTGCCTTTTGTGTAAATATGTTCACACTATATGAACGTATTTGTACTGCATAGTTAAAGCTTCTGTCGCATTTTATTCATTAATAGTGCTAGCTTATTATATAAAAAAAAAATTGTTTTCGAGTTTTTGATCGAATATTTTTTTAACTCCTGGTCATTGTTACATAGATTTGAATCCCATCATGATTATTAATTGACCTGTCGTTATTCTCAGCAAATGACTTTACCAAAATGTGTGTGTTCATATTTATTTTGTGTTTTTCTTGTATTTTACTTATAACTGTCATTTTAGACATGTGTCATTAATACAAACAGTAAATAGCTATCCAGCATAGAACATGTATGTTTAATTAAAAAACGATTCCAGTTTAAATATGTGTTTAAGTATTTGGCCAATTGAAATTAATACCTCAAATAAAATTGACTGTTTAGGGATCATACGCAGACATTCATGAATTATCCGATGTAAACAAACACAAGAAGTACACGATACGGTCTAAGTTTGACATAATATATGTTGATTTATTGTTTTTATCAATAATAAATACGTAACTTCGACAAAATAATGCTTTAAGATAAACCCGCATCATCTTCACCGCATGCTTACTTTTAAGACGAGGCATTAACGCCATTTTACGTCTATATTCGACATCAGATTTATATACCTGAAATTAAATATACATATGCAATAACATATTTACCTTTCAATGTCGTTGATGCCAGTATAAACGTAAACACAATTTGGTAGAGCCACAGTTTGTCTTTATTCGCGGTCCTGAAATTAAATTTGACTAAATGAGGAAATAAAGTCAGTTTAAACTACGCAGAAACACCATAATTAACGAGTGTTTCCTAGAATTGATTAAGATGTAACATAACTAATAGCATTACACTTAAACAATGTAAACATATTATTCTTGTCCTAACGCTCCCATATATACCACATATAGCATTCGTAAACAACAATGTACATGTACGCTTCATTGTTTGATTGAATTATCAAATAAAAATTATCAAGAATATGAAAAAAATAGATGTTTACATTGAAGATTCTTAATGTAATGTGCTAACATGCTTTTTATTAGATCAAACAACTAAAAAAATACTAAAAAATACTACTTACCTTCGACTCTTAATTGTGTACAAATATGAAGCGGTCATTACAATGTGCCTGTAACCGAGCATTGCAATTTTAAGCGCATATAACTATACTAAAACTACTAATTTCATCAGCTAAACATGTATATCATATCAGTAGAGCTCAAGGACGCATCTAGGACTGTCATGTAGGGAGATTTGATCTGAACAATTTATCAACAATACTCTAATGTCATGTACGTGTGATCAATTTAATGATTCGATTAAAACTAAATGAGGCAGAGCTGATTAAATCATTCACATCGGTATCACTCTGAAGTTCTTCGACGGGATCTGATCAGAATGATGTACACATTATAAGCATATGGTATTGTTTTATTCCACTATCAATTAGTATATTTAAGAGTGTAAGTATTAGTTTTGTACACTCATTAACCTACACAAACACTTGCATGTCGTGTTTCATCAATGGGACCTTGTATCTTGAGATAATTAAACAATTTTAAACAATTAAAAATATTATAACACAAATATAACATAACGATATACTATCAACATAGTTTGATACCTTTATTATAAGTTTATCATTAATGTGGGTTACGAACAATGGAAAAACTGTCGTTCTGATTTAGTATCAGTAAGTAATTGAGAGTGACTAGTGTTGTGTTTGTCTCAATTAAATTGTTAGTAATTCGGATCATTGTTACGTTTGGACGCATCGGTCAGATTTTTAAATCAACATTTTCATGTGTATTAAACTGTTTAAAAGATATAAAATGTAAATATATATTGGTGCATAATTGCAATATAGTGGACATATTATCATATAAATTATCGTTATATGTACTGCCTTGTGATTGCATTCGGAAATTAAACAGAAGCTGCCACTTAATTCGTTGACGAATTTGCGCGAACACCGAACACCATGAATTGATAGTATTATGTTCCTTATTAGTCAATAATGATGCATGTCAATACTTTGCATTCGACTGACAGTATGTAATCATAGGTGTCACTGTATACCTTATTGTATTGACTGAGTTTGGTTATATTTTACATAAACTTACACTTTATAATAATGTTCATCGTATATCAAAGGTCCAAACGTTTTATGATTTGTACATTACAAGTAGCAATTCATAATTAAGTTTCATGAACCTTAAGACTAAAGCATTTTAAATAATGTAGTCACCTCAGTCGTTATGGCCTTCCATAAAACGATACACGTTATCTTAAGTGCACCAACCCCTCCACTTGTGAGATGTTGATGGCAAGTGTCAATATATTTTTTTAATTCCGTTTTTATGTTATTTCAACTGCAGTTGAAACTGACGGAAACGTGCGTTTATATTGTTGGAGTGTGTTCTTCAATAAAACGGCGATGTTTAGTTACATACTTTAAAAACTGAAGTAGTGTATGGATGACTTTATAAAATGGAATTGTATAAACTCCAACATATATGTAATGGTATCGTAACACGATACATTCTAATAAGTATGTATACAAACGCTGGTTTATTGCTTTATTGATGCGTATTAAAATAATAATTTCATGTCACACAGTTAGTAACCTCAACAATGAATTAACAAAAAATTATATGTAGGTTTGCGCCAACAGTCTAGAGATGTGGCGTATTATTTTGTTTATCAAAATATTAACATAAAGTCACTTCTTTGGAATTGTTATACAACGCCATTTGCATGTCGATAAAACACTGCAAATATAATTTAAATATATAACTATGAACACAAATTAAAACAGATACATGTGTACATCATACAATTGAATCATACGACAAAATATACAATCCTATTAATGTTAACATAAAAATCATGGTATACACATATAACATGCGGATATAAATTTTAGAAGCAGCATTTCATAAAAAACGTTCACCAGTTGCACGTGTGTGATCGCATAATTAGTGTATACATTTATATGTTAGAGCGGTTTTGCAGTAGCCCCCGAAAGGCTTTATGCTTCTTATTAAAACCTAACGCTAAATTTAAAAACAAAAGCCCATAGTTGAGAAGACGACAGCATTAGAAAATACTGCCCAAGGGTTAACGTCATATGCTATCAACAATATAAAGTTACATTGACATGCATATTTAAGTATAAACCTATATAAATACCAGTCTGAACATATAGATAGAGATAGAAACATTTAACTGGCTGTCTCCATGAGTTTGTATCGCAATTTTAAACAATTAGTTGACTTATTTATATTATTTAACAGATGAGCCAGATTGTCAAAGTTCAAGTGCCTTGCGCAAGACTTAAGTGTTTCTTATTAGTACACTCACAGATCGAGTTTACCAACGTATGTGTCAGTAATACACATGACATATTGTTTTTGAATGAAGTTCTCCCATTTATGCAATCATTATCGCTATAAGGCGATAATTTGGGTTAATAACATGACATTTCCCAAAGTTGCGCGGCTTTATTAACCTTAATTGCACATTATATGGTAATGGTAAGAAACGGGTGACCTCCGGATGTTGCTGGTACTCCGGAAGGAAGACCGATAGCTTCAACATCTGTTGTGAACGCTTTTATAGACAACAATACACCTGATTCTAGGTATTTATTCAACATTTTGTACATCTAGTATGTGAGTACCAATCAATAAATATCCGGGTTAAACCGTTCGTTTCTGTGTAAGTTATAAGTAAGCAAAAACGCCCGTGTATTAATGCATGCAACTCGAGGAACAAGTTTACTAAAGAAAAATCATTTTTGCATTTTAATTATTATTTTCTTAAGATTATAGGGATGACAGTCTTTAAATTAAGACCACTACTGCTGTTGGCAATGCTTAGAAATGTACTACGAAGTTTATCCAATGTATCGTCTATAAATAATGTGGATGATAGACATTAGTCTGTACAAATCACCATATTGTATATGGATCTTTTTTACAATAAATATGTTTACGTTCAGTACGGGTTTATTAACGTCAATTACGTTTAATCCATGTTATCTAGTTTCATCAGCTTTAAATGCAGTTATCATAAAATCATAGCTCAATGACGCTCTTCCTGTGGCAATCTAGAACTGATAAATAATGAGGCTTGATCAGAATCATTTAAGAACTCGCCTCTATGTCCATGTTATAGTGTTCAAGTAAATTATTCGATGGATACGTATCATCGCCTACGGGTTTCTTACATTGGCTTGTATAGGATCCGTGTTGATATTCACTAATAATCAGCAAATTTAACACTGAAAGATACAGAGAGCAAATCATCAGTAACGCCTATAGTGTATTGATAAATTGTGTATCAGTCATTTGTTCCAGGGATTTTACTTGCTCATTATCCATAGTCCGTTTCAATGTCACATTCAGGATCCAAATAATAACAGTCAAGATGTTTGTAAACTAAGTTGGATCTTATTGATTACAAAGATTCACACTCACAGTCTAGGTATTGCCATTCTAGCGCTTTGTGAACTGCGCTAGATCTAATTGAATATGATGATTTAAACTCACTATCCTCCTACATGCAGTCTAGTGCTCTGTCCACTTGGCTACATTCAATTGAATACCAGGATTCAAACTCACAATCCCTCTATTGTCAGTCCTGCGATCTAGGCTCGATTCAATTGAATACAATGATGCAAACCCACGATCCTAATGACCGTCTAGCGTTCTCTCAACTTGCTTAGAACTCATAGAACTAAACCTAAACGATGAGATATTATTTACTCATATCCGTAACTTTTGTTCACAACCGTACATCAACAAAGAGTATTTCAAACTATATATGAAATTTAAAGGATACTGTTAATAATGCTTATAATATCATAACACTATAATCATCACTGTAATCAAACTATCTAACATGTGTATACAATATATGTATGTATGCATACGTGTAAAAACAACATTACTTTACAGAACGAATGAAACACGTTATATATTGATTATTTGAGTCCATGTGTGTGCCTGGTGCGTAATGTGAATTTTGAATTTTGCAAAAAGAAAACACACGTGAATATCATTATGTTTATCGAGTTTTTCCTTTCTCGACGTGTGTTATTATTTAAGAAGGAAATTTTGGACAACTTCGTATAAAGCATTTAACCTAATTGTGCTATCTTAATAAATAAAACACTGACTTAAACCAACAATATGTCTCAAGTATAAATTGTTAATTGTCATATTATAATCATTAACCATGTACTTTTTAAAATTGTCTTAGCAAATTATATCGAACACACGGATTTTTAATTCACACATTGCCACATTAACTACGGTATTATGGTGCGAAGTTAAAACGGATCTTGGCATTTCGCGAGATAAAATGTTGCTCTACAAATATGAGTTTGTTGTACGGTTTGTGTCAACGGTAGAACTTTTGTTCAGAATAAAACGAATGTTTAAGTAACTGATGTTGATGATACTGACGTTATGATGACACTGACTGAATCCAGATTACAAAGTTTGATTGTAAATGTACTTATGCTTGTACAGTTTTAACGATAGTTCTAGTTTAAACCCCTATTTAAATGAAATAACCATGTACATAGTTTTTGCTTCGTAATCTCGACCTTCTAATCTATATCCAACCACCACTGCAGCACCATTTTTAATATATTTGTCAACACTTATCAAATACCAAATATCCGAAAACCAGTTAAAAGTAGCTGTCGTGCCAGATACTCTCCCTTATAGACACTTAAATACTTTTCTAGCGCAACACTTTTCAAGTTGAAAATCGCGTTTCACCGTTTCCACGTACAAAAAGATTCAACCATTCATACAACACGCGCGTAAGCGTTCGATCGTCACAAAAGCTTGATTTTATCGTGAGCTTGATTTAAATGTATTCAAATGATCACATGTAAAATGTTAAATCAAAAACCTTAGCTCATAATTTTAAATAAGTGTTGCTTTAGAAAAATATCTAAGTGTAATCTATGTTATTGACATTTTATATACAAACAAGCTAAAGTGTTTAATTATTGCAAACATAATGTATTTGATGAATTATAGTGTATAATATAGCTTTTTGAATAACCCACGTTAAGAAGAATAAAAGCGTAGCAGTTTAATCATCACAAGTGAACAGACTTACTTGCTATATGATAACATGCCTTCATACGCATAAGCAAGGTTTAATTTATAGTGCATTATACATTATTCATTGCATACATTCATTAATGTCCGGTTCTCTATAGGTGTATTTGTAATGGATAAAGCGACTTTTTTTAAGTGTAATATGTAATATCATGCTATACATACTTTGTCGTTTAAAGAAATACAAAATAAATATTTGTGCATAACCAACATAGTGTGTTCTTTGTTTTGTTTAGAGTGTATTCGAGCTACTTGAACGTTGTTAAGTACTCTAAAAGCTTGATTTGTCTCTGATCACTCATTTAATTTCATTTAGAGTAATTACAACAAGGATTTAAATTTAAATGATAAAAATGTAACGATATGTTACTTTCGATTTAGTAAGCAATAAAATGCACATAATATTGTGTTTTCTCCTTTTCTTCAAAAAATTAACATTCAAGGAAAATTCTCAAACAAGTACTCATCATGAAATGGCATTTGGCCAATATGTTTAAAAGTTTATGTAATATAAACAGTCGGAAAATAAATAGTTATTTCTACGGAATCGAGAAAAAACGTTATTTATAACTGCATCAATATTAAAACTGCACCATACACAAATATTTATAAACATTTGTACCCTTTAATAAATTTGTTCAATATTAAAACTGAACCGAAATTGATGTCAAAATGCGTATTCTGTTTATTGAAATACAGCACACAATGTGCCGATTTTGTATTGCAATATTTAATAAGCAATACGTGTTCAATCTCTACTCTTATTACTAGGAAAGTACTGAAGACGAAATCGTTTCAAAACATGTTATACACATACTATTCATAAATAAGCACGTACACTCATTTGTTATTATTGCGTCATTTCGTATATAAAATCGTGTGTTAAGTGCCCACGGACAAAATGTATGGGACCTTAAGCAACAACAATCAACTTTGGATATCATATGAGAGGATGCCGGTCTATACATCAATAATTTGTGTCGACGTTCAAATATGTTTCTATTGCCGGATATATAGAAACGATATGTTCATAAATTCTAAGCAAATGACTCTGTGTCGTAAAAGTTGTTTCACACGTGTCATTGTCTATTGGTTTTACACAATAGAGCTAGCATATAGCCAAACCTCAAATAGGAATAACTATAATTAACTGTGTACTGCAAATTACTGTAACAGAAATACGCCTTAAACGATTGTTTCAGTCTCTGTATCACATAACAAGAACACATTGTACCGTTACATTGACTTTTCAATTAATTTTTAACTAAATGCCTTTTAAATTTGATGTGAGCATATTTGTTGGATTCACCTGGTGGAAGTTTAACCTTTGTTTTATTCATAACATTATAGTCCCCTTGTTTAAAATCATTGTTTCGTCTCCTCTTGTAACGGTTGTACTAACGGGCTGCGTGATATGACTATAGTCGCCGACGACATCGTTCCTTCTCGCCAAATCAGTTGTATCGTAGTCGTTGCCTGCTTGCGACATGTTATGCTCGAGTTTTCCTAGTTGGTCATAGTTACCAGGCCGGTCTATATTGAGTTTGTTGTAGATATTGTCCGGTTTCCTAGTAACGGGTTCAGTTAAGGTAATAGTTGTGTGATCATAATTACCGTTGCCATCGTTTATACCCTCATATTGTACTTCAGTAACCTCTATTGAATTATAATGATCAGTCTCACTGTTATCCTCATTTGGTTCAACTGCTGTGTTGATTTGATCGACAGTGTCCTCCACTGTTTGCGCGCGTTGTTCTAGTATGAAATAGTTATGATGATCAAGATTATCAACGGTATCTTCATACGATCTGCTTGTGATCGCAAGTGATCCGGGATTCGTTTTGTTAGTTGTGTCAGTATTTCTCCCATGTTTGCACACCAATGCACCTCTGAAAAAGATTATTCCAAATTATGTTATTACTATCATATACAATAAAATGTATAAACTGTTTCCGAATGATATATAAATATAAGCATAATGTATAAAACTCACATTTAAAACAAATATTACACGTATGTTCTAGCGAGGTAAATTTTAATGCAGACGCTAATAAATTTATACCCCGGCATTGTGAAAACGCTTAATTACATTCTTAACAGGAATGCAAGTCAAAATATTGTCAAATATATCACAAAACCTTCTTTGTAGTACAATGATGACAACTACTGCTCCGACTCCGCACATTAATCCAACTGCCAATCCGATATATTCAGCACTAGCTGGAATAAATATTTAAAAAACCGTTACTAGAAGTTAGTTCTAGCACTGGTCTCATATGCATTTACTGAAAATGACTTAAACGTAATATAATTCATAGGCATCATTCATCTCGTGTACACGATCATACACACATACCAATGATGCAATACATTCGAGTGCGTTATGTATGGTGATACTAAGAACAGTTTGCTACTATTATCCCAATTAAAAGGAGATATGTTTAAATTGAACAGTCGTACTATCTGTTGAGTCGTGTGTTGAAGGAATCTTGGCGTTAAAATCCCTGGTCGTCGAACTGTTAATGTGTGCTGTTTTTAAGCTGTCGGTGGTCAGATCGTCTTCGTAAATACTTGGATGGGTAGTACCTTCTGGAATAGAGCCATCAACAGAGGAACCATACCGATAAGAAAACATAACAGTATAACTATAAGCAGTGCATATTTCATGGCTCAGCGAATTTGCTGTAGTTTCACGTGCTGTGCTTTCGTGAAAATGTGTATTAGTTCATGTACGTTATTGGATATGTCTGATGTTTAGTGTCAGTATATACTGTGATACAAAGTTGTTAAAATGGAAAAACTGCAATAGCAAATGCATGAATAACTTATCGGATACATTAAATTTACAGGTAGCTAAAAGAAATGTACTCTTACCCCAATTGGTATAGACGTTTATCCTCCACAAACCACCACACATCTTGCTGCTGTCTCCTGTACAGGAATAATTGCATTCCGACTCCGGCTTTACATTTGTGACTCTGATTGAATTACCACAAAAGCATTTCTTCCCGAACTAAATGCAGAAATAAGTTGATGTAGTGTAGTTATACTGTTATTGTAGTTGAAAATTTGCAAAGGCTTAAGTTCATGACATATAAATCAATTCAGTCATTAGTTTTAGTTTTATTCACCGGTTTCTTGTTTAAAGGTTAGGGTTAGGGTTAGGGTTATGATTAGACATGAACCGTTGCTAAAAATAGTACCTGCATTTTAAAACTACGAAATGTATATGCCAGGTTTTAAATTGAGTTATAATATAGTTCTTTTCCATCGCGTTCTATGAGTGGGTAGTATCAGAAAAGGTCAACCTTGTTATTTTATTAATTGTTCTATGAAAATATTTTAAGTAGGAACTGCTAATAATTATATAATGTCGTGACCGCATTTGTTAAAAATAGAAACGTGTGCTTATTTATGTTAATCGGATAGATCTTTGAAAGCTTATACAATAGTCCATGCAAGATTCGTTAATGATATTAAATTAATTATAAAATCTGACTTTAAGGAGTTGTAATTAACATGGCGTCTGCAAGGGCAGTGTGGGTACCATCTATATCGTTCGAAAATGATATCTATCAAAAACGCCAATAGAGAGTATCGCAATCAGGTATAAGCTTTTACGATGCATGGATGTATTCATTGAATTTGTACATGAAATCTAAGATGCCTTTAATAAAAATTTCAAGTACAATACACCCGACAAAAAGACTGACAGTATTGCACAACACATGTATAGAAGTAAAATTTCACCTCCACGCCAGCGTATCTGTAGTCTCTACAGATACGTGCACACTCCTCTGGTGTGTTTGTTTTTTTTAGGTCTGACATCTCATAGCTGAGAACACGATTATTCATGCTATCCAAATAACATCCCACGTAAAAGATACCTGCCAAAAAGTTAAAAAGGCTACTTTGAACAAGGTAATATTTCATCTGTTCTAGAGAAAATCCGCACCGACAAGTAATCTACGTATATGAATATTTATAAGAAAAACATTTCTCAAAGAATTATTTAATATGAATAAAAACAGTCAGTATATATTATTTGAAACGCAAACTATGTTTGCTCATGTTAGACCTTGTCGAAAAAGCTACAAAGTATGGTTATAATAGTCATATTCTTAATTTTATCTTTTGTATGTTAATAACATTGTCTATTTTTGTTTAGTTTGTATTCAAATTTTTATTGTTGGTCACCGAGTGTTACCCCGATACAATTCGATAGCCAAAACAAGTATATAAAACCGAATAATCTAACGAGCGTTGAAACGTTTGAAATTCTATTTTAGCATTGATTTTTGTGTGGCCAATATTATCAAAATGTATATATATATATATATATATATATATATATATATATATATATATATATATATATATATATATATATATATATATATATATATATATATATATACGCTTTGATTAAATTTGCCGTAGCTTTCTCGAGTGACTTGGATGCGCATTGAGAAACAATTTCGTTAATTGATTGAATGGTTAAGATAAAGAGATGGTGGATTCGTCGATACCTATGTATTGTACGTGTAAATACAATCTTAAGTTCAATACAGTACACGCTAATTTTGGTACACAGCAAGGATAGTTTACACTATACTATGTGTGCTATTTATTTTCAAATGTAAATACACGTCCGAAAAATCTTTCAATACAAACAAAATGTATCTGCATTTGCATCAGCGAATGTTTTACTATACTATATGTATTGTACGTAATCATAAAATAAAGAAAAAGTGTGTGTAATTTACGGTTAATGATTTAATAATAACCTCACACTAGTTCATTAATCATTTACATGTTCAACCGTCGCTACAGAACTGTGAATTTGTTCTTTCGTGACATATAGTTCAATCATACACATCAACCAATATACAATCATATATTTATTATTAAAATGAAATAATAAATCTTTGCATGAACTATATGAATTTAAGATATGAACGTTGAATGTTTTGGTAACTCTAAGTATTGTTTAAACTAGCAAAAGTGCGAAATCAGTTATATTGTCCAACCAAGAAAGTATAAGATACCAACAGGTTTGGTAGTTCCCCAATGTTTTGCGAACAAATACTATTCGGACACATGTGATATCTGCTAAACAAGCCTACTGTGGTCTAATAAAAACGAATAGTATGCTCTACTGAGATAATTATATATAAAACTGTTAAACTGATGCAGTGTACGTTAAAAATGTGTACAGTTATTTGTTATTGTCTATTAGTGAACACAACGTCAGGTATATATGTGTATACCAGCAAATATATAAGATATTCACTCTAACTTTGAAACATAAAATTAAAAGCCCACTATACAGGGGCATAGTCTTTAAAATTTATGTAAGATATTGTAAACTATATTTAACCCCCCCCCCCCCAAAAAAAAAATGCACGCTGTAATAAAAGGTATGTGGTATTTTTTCCGTGTTGCTTCTTTTAACATGTATTGTTGTTTGCATACAGGTCACCTTACTGCGCCCGACTTCAAACGCCAAATACAAATAATATTATTACGCAAAATAGTTTCGTCCGTTTCGTCCGTTTGAGTTATGTTGCATTCACGAGTTAACCATTTGTATTTATATCATTGTAAATCATACTAATAAGCATGTATCATTAGATTGTTTTCGTCAGAGGTTGCTATATAAGGACGCACACAGGGTGTTTTTCGTATTCCAAATAATTAATGTGTAAAAACAAATACATCAGCATTTAAGATGTGCTTAGTTTAATCCTAATAACTTATACTTATTTTTGAACAAAATTTAAACGCAAAAAAATAATGAGATAATTGAACGAGGATTATTTTTTAATTTAATATAGTGACAATGCGTATATGTGCGATAATATTGATCCTAACGTATTGTTGGACATTCATTTAACGCGATGCTTAATCAATTATCTTTGGAAATTTTTCGAGCATTTGCAAGTGCTGTTTGAGTATGTGAAACTTCATGCTATGACTTACACTTTTTTCACAACTTTCTTTGCACGATATTAAGGGCCATTAACATTGTTAAAACACTTTCTTGTTGCATACTTGATATAGAATAACTGCTATAAAGCCTAAGTTATCCTGATGTAGAACCCGGATAATTTGCGATCATTATATTTATCTAAATCTGTTTGTTTAAATACAGTTTGAATTTGTCGTCCATTTATGTCCGGTATTTATTGTTGGTTGATAAGTCACTTCGGATACATAGAGGCAATTGTAGTTGTTTAAAGATGTATGCCGATAAACTGTATACATCATTTCAACTTCTCCAACTTGTGTAAACCAATATGCGCCAGTAAATCCGTTTAAAAAAAATGAATATGTCAAACTAAAGATGACTATAAAGACTTGATGGTTACGCATCAATACATCATTATAGGTCACAATGTAAACGAGTAGTTAATTTATGGAGTTAGTATAACGTTTTACAAGGTGATTAATGGTACTAATCAAAAACATTGAGGCTGTCAGATTAGCGCCTTGTTTGGTAAACGCCCTCCTAACCTCAGCGCCCCGGTTTGCATCCCCGTTTCCTAAAACATATGAAATCTGCTTGTGGTCACCCCATCGGACAGGTGGTGTTTCCTGCGGGTACTCTTGCTTCATACCATGACAAAAGACCCACACGCAATTGAACATCTCTCAGTAACAACTAAAAATAACTGGACATGGCAGCTTTATATCGAAGTTCGTCCCAAACATGTGCGAGTCTCGTGAATTAATTAGGTATGAGTGCTTGTGCAGACTCTGTATCCACGCATAATGCAGCCTTAGACGCGGAAGAACCTCATAAACTTCGAAATAAACACGCACACATCAGTAACAAATCAAAGAAGCTAACATACAATGTAATTCTTTTTGATAAAACCACCATATCGTTCCACCACTGTAATCTTTAAGATAATTTATATTTACGTCTCTTTACGAAATCATTATATATAAAGATGAACTTACATACAACTAAAAAACTGCATTTACCGTTTACTGTCGCCGTAGCCAGTAGAAAAACATGCACAAGTTTGTAAAGGAACATTATCTTCCGTTGTTAACCTAAACTAAAGATGTTATTCGACTGAATGAGGAAGTTCAATCCGACTAGGCAGTGTAACGTTAAATCGCGTGGATCTAAAAAAGGGTTTACTTTTAGCACAGCTACACAATTAAATTTAAACGGTTTATTGTTATATTCGTTTTCAAAAAATCGGTGGTTTAACATCCACATGTGTGAGTAATCAATAACTGTAAAACATGTTGTAATAACGTATTATGCTGTTGTATAAATGTCAAAGAATATAACAAAACTTAATAACAATATTTTATAACATGACCTACGCTCTATGAGTATATAACGTAATTCCCAATTTTATTTATTACACGGGTGTTATTACACAGGTCATATTACTGTGAAATGACGTCATGTTTTGACGAAATGACGTCATTATTCCAGCGAATTTCTTCAGTCAAACTCTTTAATAATATTAATAAACGGTGAAAAGAGCACAGCATACAAAGACAGTGTGTTGGTCATCTTTTAAATAGGATCTTAAATTCGTGGTTATTTGGGATGAATTTACTAAACTCGTCATCTAAAAAAAAGATAAAAACTCGGCAAGCCTCGTTTTTATCTTTATTTAGATGATTTGTTTAATAAATTCAATACAAAACGACTTCTCATGCAAGATCCTATATTTGTGTTTTACAAATTCCATTATTTTGCCATTTTTGTGTAATGCTAATATATATTTCTCCATAAAAACATACTTTGCAGAAATGTAAACTACATGTACCGTGACTTTCCCGCTTTTGTAAATAAAAGGATCGGATCAATGTTTGCAATCAAAATGCACTAATAAGCATAAAATTAAATGATTATCTATAGCGATTAATGGTTCTATTCATATTTTTAATAGATTTTAATACAAATACCATATACAAATGAACATTTGACAATTTAAAACTGCACAAATAAGCGTTACATTTTAATAAAATTAAAGCTGTCAATTCAGCAAATAAAAGAAATCAAAGAATCAAAGGACTGAGCGGTATTAATGACAAAATGACCTTGTACATGCCGTTTAAAGGTCATTCTGACTTTAAAAAGATACCTTGATAACATAAATTTATCCTACACACTATATTTAGTCAGTATATATATATTATAAATATATATTGTTGTTACTGTGAATAAAAGTAAAAATTGTATTATGTCAATAGCGGCCATCTTTGAATCAATAATAGCAAAAACGTGGCATGATGCCAGACAAGCACCTGGTTTTTTTTTGCATGTATACAAACCCATAAACTCAATTCCACTGAGAAACGCCCCCAACTACATTTTGCAAACGGGTCCAAACACCAAGTACAGGACTAGGATATTCAATTGAAACTTCACACATTTCATTGTGGGCAATCATACAGTGTCACTTACAAGGCCCATATATCTGACGTCTAATTTAGCAGAACCATGCCCCTGTTGTGATCAGAAAAGTCGATTTACGTGTGTGTGAAACAACACAACATCTCTTAAATCTTTCAAATGTCATTTACATTGTTCAAACAAATCATGTTTAATTTAAATGTATCCTTTTAAACTGCAAATATACATAATGTTCATAGTGTTTTTATATAACATTTGCTGTGAACATGCTATCTATAAACATACACATTGAATGAAAACTTGTTTAGTTGTAGCCATTGAATGATCTTAAAATGTCTTTAAGGTGGTCTTTACAGATATTGTTGAGTTATGCTCCGTAATAAATTTAAATAAGCATTTGTAAACGTGTCCAAAGGTACCAAATAATATCTTCTTACCTTCACTAACATTTCTTGTCCCCAAGCTTGCCGTTAGTCTTTATAAATAATAATGGTCATATAAAATAGCTTTTACACATAAAACGGTATTTTCATACATATTATTAAATATGTCAACTCAAATAAAAACAACCCTTATAAGGAATTGATTTCGGAAAAAAATACAATGAAGAATTACCTAAATGATTCCGCTAAGTTATTATATTTCCACATGTAGAACAATTGTTAAATAATGAAGAACATGTTGAATGAATAGGCAGTTCTCATAGGCAATTTTGTGCATGATTTCATTTTGTATATCAATCAGTTTGTAACTTAAAAGTTAAAGTTGTGTTGTATATATAAATTAATTACTTCACAAAATTTAAGTTGTATACACTTTTATGTCGCCGATGAATAACACAAACAAAAACAAAATATAGGTTACATTATAATAGAAATAAATTTACATTACCTTCTGTGAACAGGCATGTATGAATACAGATCCACAACACCATTAATGGTACACAAATCGCCATTTTAAATGTCGATAAATTCTAGCTTACATGTTCATATAAAGCTACGATTTGGTAATGACATGCCCGCATATGTAAAGGGTTAAACATTAAACAAGGAAGTTTTTCAACGGTGTCACATGTAGCAGGCAATATTGAATGCATGCTTAAGTGGGCGACTGTAACGACTTTAAATCGATGTATACTTCTAAGTGTTTTGTACAAACACGGCTGTACATTTAATGACATTTTATTTACGTCACCTAGAGTGGATGAACTGTGGATATTAATATGTTAAGTATCACTGAAACAAATACTGCAAAAGTTATTACCGAAAATACGTTACTTATAAATCCCAATAATAACATGAATTGCAGGAAAACGAATGTCTTACGTTCGTTAAGACTGTGCATATTGCGTTGAGAACCAAACATGACTTAAAGCGGTTATTTAATCCGCTGTAGCATGTGATCGAACATCATTGGGCACACGTGCTGTATCATTGTATCGTGAACAACGTTAAAGTATGACGTTGTTTTCCAGGACCTTCATATGCACACAATCTATTTCTAAAATATTGTCAAGATACGATCTTATATCCGTGTCAGATTTTGCAATAGAACACTTAAATAATGGTGACATGTTATTGAAAGGATGACTTGAAAACTGATTTAAATCTTAAATAAGGAAGACATCAAAATTTTAAATGCGTGGGAAGAAAGATTGTAAATTGTGTTAAAAGGGATTCATAAATATAGTAGTGTTCATGAAAACTGTATGTTGGTCTTCCAGTCTCCGGTCTTTTCAACGTTTCGATTAAAAATAAGATAACGTAAGTTCTCTATTTTTTCGCAAAATTTCGATAAAAAAATATTTTAAGAAAAAAGAAGGTTTCTGAAAAACTGCAGTTGTCTGCAAATTTAGGTACACAAATACATCTGATCAAAGAATGTAGAGGCACTACATAAAATGTGCATGGACGATCGAAAACGGGTATGCAAAATGTATAGTGATATTACACTGCGACTCGTACTGGATAGTTTAATGGACTACTTTGTACATAATAACACAAGTTTAATAACAAAGTCCACCAAACATTAAAGAAGTTGTAATATTTTAATCTTGGTTTTAGTAGTGGCTTAAAGAATCTACAATACTAGGAAGGTAACAACTGCAAGAAGCAGGGTTAACGACACAATGTCCATGCAGAGTTGTCTTTCCTTGCTCTCACATCCAATCTCTTCCATCACAAGAAAATCGTACCAGATTTGGTAAGATATTATTGTATTGGTTTTGAGTATCATATTATGAAAAGTAAAATCATTTTCTTTAACATTTTGAAAATGGTGGATAAGTTTAGGTTCATAATAATAAAAAAATAATTATCTAAATTATCTAATATTGTACCACGTGGTTGGGCTATAATCACGTGGTTGGTTATGAAGGTAGGGAGTTGATCCAGCTATGCTGGGTCCAGTCAAATCTCTACACGGAGGTTCTTACCGAAACTGACATGTCTCCTTGCCTCTATGTATGTCACAGGTTTGCCAAAATTACACAGGTTTAAGGCGTTGCAGATAGCCTGGTCACCCTCTGTGACAATATCGATGACAATATCGTGCAAGGTATGATGACGACCTACATTAACATATCTAGATTTAGCAGAAGTTTTGAACAGTAATAAATTCATGTAATAAGCAACATGAATTGCGAATACATTAGACTGTATGTAAATGTTTTTCACAGGTATTTCAGTGGATTTACGAGCAAACAAATGTGTACAGTTATTTATGACGGATCTATGGATTGTAATTTTATTTAGCTGACTATATAAGTATACTTCTCACGTTCATTTCGAAGATATCAAAAGACAACATAACATTATTAGAAATTTGCAGCAACGATGTCTTGACAACCCAAAGTCTAAATAAAATACGTAAAATGACATCAACAACCACAATGCCATCAACAACCATTAAGACGCCAAAAACCACTTTGACGTTAAAAAACATTATGACGCCAACAACCATTATGACGCCAACAACCACTTTGACGCCAACAACCACTTTGACACCAACAACCACTATGTCTCCAATAACAACTTTGACGCCACCCACAACTATGACGCCAACTCTTACGCCGACAAACACAGTGATATCAACAACCACACTGATATCAACAACCACACTGATATCAACAACCACACTGATATCAACAACACACTGATATCAACAATCACACTGATATCAACAACCACACTGATATCAACAAACACACTGATATCAACAAACACACTAACGCAAACAACAACCCTTACACCAACAACCTTTTTAATATCAACATTAAAATTTACATCAACAACCATACTGACACCTACAACAACACTGAAACCAACAACATCCTTGGTAACAACGTAAACAATGACACCACCAACCACCAAGAAGACACAAAGGAACCCCAAAAAGGTAAATGTTTGTTTTCGATTTAAATCTCTTCCTTTCTGAACGTGCTTTTATTGAAGATTTGTTTATGTTTCACTGATGCTTCAATCGGTACAACAAATATCGGTAATGTTGCTATTCATTGCAGTATTAAGTCGCGTGGGATGTCATGCGAGCGAGACATGAATTGTTATCTGAAAACATAGCCAGGCATGTTTCAAACTAATGTATCCAAATGTTCATGTAATGGTGTATTGACTCTTTTGTTTTAATGTAGCATTCGAACCATCAGGAATCTTGGAAACATATTACAACGTGCTTCATTTGGGCTATTTGAACTAACTTTATACGCTATATCGGCTTGGCCTTAATGTCAATGCATGCATGACAAATTCCTATCGGCTATTTAAAATAACTTTATACGCTATATCGGTTTGGCCTTAATGCCAATGCATGTATGAACAATTACCATCTCATTGCGAAATGCCAAGTGCTATAAGACACATTTACTAATGAATTAATATTTTTATGCGACTGGTCGCTTATTTTATGTCAAGCCCACGTAATTGGGAATGATAGACATTGATATTTAAAATGTATCAAATTTCAACTAATCGTGAAGTATTAGGTTAAATCTGTTTAGATTACAAATGAAGCATTTTAGCACATTGTAAACATTTACATTATTGTTTCTCGCCTCGAATATATTTTTTTAAATCACGTACCACACACACCGTGTTACATAATGTCATGACGTTGGAACGTAATGAACATAATCGGACAGAGTGTGAACCGCAATCTCCACGCAGAGTTGTCGTTCCTTGCCATAACATACACTTTGCAATCACAAGAAATTTCTACCAGAATCGGTAGGATTTTTTAATTTAAGTATTATATTATGAAAAGTGGTATCATTTTCTTTGATAATTAGAAAATAGTGTATAAACTTAGGCTCATATTAACAAAATAATTACCAAAATAAAAAAATAAATAAATAAAAACGTTGAAATTATTGTACCACGTGGCTAGGCTATCATCACGTGGTTGGTAATAAAGGCAGGGATTTGATCAAGCTATGCTGGTTTCAGTCAAAGCTCTGCGCGGAGGTTGTGTGTATCGATCTGTGGGAAAACAGGGCTTAAAGGTACCGTCAACAGCGATTGACGAAAAATGAAAATAACATCGGTGAAATGATTGTACCACGTGGCTCGGCATTCATTACGTGGTTGGGATTTGATTCAGCCATGCTGGTTTCAGTCAAAGCTCTGCGCGGAGGTTGTGTGTATCGCTCTGTGGGAAAACCGGGCTTAACGTTTGTGCATACAATGGCGTCTCAGATGAGCCTGCTATTTTCCGCTTTGATAGTATTTCTTGTTTATAAACCCTTAAACGAGCATTTTGTATCTGGTTAAAGCTATGTTATCACACCACAGCTAGCGTTGACATTTTGGCTATTGCTATAAAGGAAACTGATTTTGTTAGGGGTAACTTTATTTTACGAAATATTTTTTCGAAATATTATTTGATTTTGGGTATTATGTTACTTAAAGGGAATATCCATTTTATGCGAAAAAGTATCGTCTCTTATTAGCCTGAGCGGATTGCTCAGGTGTTTATGTGACAACACCTTTATCATTTAGCATACGACACAATATATTCTGATTGGCTGAATTATCACTGCGTTGTGTGATAAACCGTGATATGCAAGTCTTTTTCGGAGTTCACACACATTTTCTGGCAACGGATGTTTATTATCGTTATGTTTATACACCTTTTGCGCTGGTACACATACAATTCGAATTCAATTTCATTTAAGACCTCGTTAAAGCAAATCTTGCATCCTTTTTTCAGAATTTAAATGTGGAAAATACCTTTCTGCTAAATGTCAAACGAGGCCTCAACATACGGGACAATGCTGCTATGATTGGAAGAAGCAAAAAGGTATGATATAATTATAACCCTTTACAACTAAGATATGTATTTTTAACCCTTTACCACTTAGATACGTACTTTTAACCTTTTACCACGTAGATACGTATTTGTAAACCTTTGCCACTTATATACGTATTTTTAACCCTGTACCACTTAGATACGTATTTGTTTAACCATTTACCACTTAGATCCGTATTTTTTATCCTTAACCACTTAGATCCGTCTTTTAAACCTTTACCACTTAGATAGGTATTTAATCCTTTACCACTTAGATACGTATTTAATCCTTTAATACTTAGATACGTATTTTGACGCTTTTGTAGTCACTTAGAATGTGACATTTAATTCAAGACTTTTTTACTATATTCAAGTTTTAAAGGCTTTATTTCAAACCCTTAGACACTGATGAGTAGCAAACTTCATAAAACCTGAACAGACTGCGACAACGACAACTCAGCATGGAGAGTGTCTGTTTATTTGTGCAGGTCAACCTATCCCTGACCCAGATCCTTGCAGGCAATGTGCGTGCACACGTGGTCGAGTCACGTTCCGGAAAGTGTTCTGCAACAAGAACTCGTGCGGCAAAGGATTGGCCCATTCATAAAACATTCTTCAAACAATAACAAACCAATATACTGCCAATTTAAATTTGATGTGTAATTTCCACGTGATTTTACGAAAACCTGTTGCCTAGGAAAGAGATACTAAAATATTGACATTTGCAACTGGACGTCCATATTTCAAAAAGTTTAATACCAGCTAAACAACATGTTTTTGTTTAATATGATAATATTCAGAAAATTAAATAATTCAAAGTATGGTGTATGAAAATAGCCTTGGCATAAGGTTTTATACTGTTGTATTGTGTGTAATGTTATAACAAAGACAAAATGTTTAAAATAATCTGTGTGATGTAAATATATGTAGCCGGGGTTTGAGTTTATAACGCAAAGGGTTTACGTTCCAAGCTTTTAACACTATAAAGTATAAATGATGGTCAGTGACCTCAAGACTTATTGTAGAAAGTGGCAATTGAAAATAGCAAACTACTTCTTACAAGGTTTTATAAACAAGTGACCAAATGTTGAGTTATGATTTAAAATTGTATAGATGACCATAAAATCATCTCACAATGAAAGTATGCACTGTTAGTAAATAAAACTCACTCATACATCACAACGTATCTCTCACACTGAACTTCTCTCAGTCTTGAGTGGGTTAGTATTATTAAAAGATTAGTGTCAGAGTGAATACCCTGTTACATATAAATGACATGATAAACTAAATAAACGGTTATGGTTTGAATAAGTGTCAATTGTTCATATACAGTAAAATATTGTTTATTCGTGGGGCATTAATTTTCGTCGAATTTGATATCAACGACTTTACGCAAAACCTGTGGAAATGATCATTATAGAAAACTTCCTACTTGTTAACATTATTAGAAAAACACAAATATACGTGTCCACGAAAAGTATATATATATATATGGGTCTTGCTCTTGGAAAAAGGGGTTTAATACATGTGCGTAAAATGTCGCCCAGATAAGCCGCTTTTATGATATTTTTCGTAAAGAGACAGTCTCTTTTTATAAAATACTAGTTTAGGCAGAAAGTATCGTCCATGATAAGCCTGCCCAGACTGCACATGCTAATCAGGGACGACGATTTGCACACATCGTACATCGTATTAGCCGCTAATACAGATTTCTAAACATGAAAAGAACGTGAGTGCTCAATTTAATTTTAGGATCGCTTATGCGCGCGTGCAATAACAGTCAGGGCCTTCCACTTTTGGTAAATTGACAAAATGACCCCCAAAAATGTATCAGATTCGCAAATTGTCGTTGTAGTTCTGATATTTGTGAGGAATCAATTATACTGAGCATTTGACTGTTTTAAAATATCCATTATATGCATCTTGTGAAAATTTTAAAGCTGAAAAATATAAAACGTTGCAACGCGAAACGATTGAATTATTTTGAGAATTCTGTTGTTGTCGTTATGTTTTGGGACACTAAGAGATTTGCTTATATAAAGTATAAATACATCACACATTGTATGCGCACGGATTGCCAAGTGGTCTAAGAGATAGACTCTTACTACAGGTTCAATCACATTTTTTTTTTCTTTAATTTTATGCTTGTTTTTTACTGGAAATGTTTAGACCCAATATTTACATTTATCAATATAAAGCATTTAATGACAAACTTCAATACATGCTAAAATCTGTGAAAAGTCTCCTTTAACGTTTGAAAGAGATTATAATGGCTTTCACTAATTGTGCCGTATTTCGTAACACTGTCAGACGGGCGACGTTAGTTATAAATAATGTGTTTATTTTTACGAAATGATTTTACATTTTAAAAGAAAACTCTTTTCCTCAAAATTTAAAATAAGTTTCAGCAATATATGAAATTACATAACAAGCACCGCAATATTGTTTAATGTCACCCAATATGATGAAGTTTTCATATTTACATATGAAAAGGAATGACACATATCACTTATTTCTTCAACAAATGTTATGCTTGATATTCCCAAAGACAACCGTATACATTCTCGCTGGCATCCTGGTGTGATATTGTCACGGTAGTTTGTGTATTAACGGTCGACTTGCCATGTGCGTTTTCCATATTTGTATCACTCTCTCGTTTCTGATTGACTGAAACGATTGACACGTGACTGTAAGCGTTTTGGTCTAAAATGGTCACGGATGGTTGTCTATTCAAGGTCGGTACGAAAATTATGTTTTCCACGATTGAATCTCTCTCAAGTTCATGATTAATTGGCACTATTGACACGTGGCTGTAATCGTTTTAATATAAAATGGACACGGATGGTTGCCTACTCAAGGTCGACACGTCATATGTGTTTTCCATGTTTGAATCTCTCTCCAGAATCTGATAGGTTGGAACTATTGCCACTCGACTGGTGGCATTTTGGTATAACATTGTCATAGAAGGTTGCCTATTAAATGTCGATACGTCATATGTGTTTCCAATATTTGAATCTCTCTCAAGTTTCTGATAAGTTGGAACTATTGCCATGTGACTGTAAGCGTTTTGGTCTAAAATGGACACGGATGGTTGCCTATTCAAGGTCGACACGTCATATGTGCTTTGCATTTTAGAATCTCTCTCAGGTTTCTGATTGGTGGAGCTATTGCCACGTGATTGTAAGCGGTTTGGTCTAAAATGGTCACGGATGGTTGCATATTCAAGGTCGACTCGTCATATATATTTTCAATATTTGAATCGCTCTCAAGTTTCCGATCGGTTGGAACTATTACCGCGCGACTGTAAGCGTTTTGGTCTAAAATGGTCATGGAAGGTTGCCTATTCAAGGTCGACACGTCATATTCGTGTACAATCTTTGAATCATTTTCGCGTATCCCATTTGCTGGGACTATTGACACGTGACTGTAAGCGTGCACCAACGCCACTCGGCTATTGGATTTCTTCGTCGCTTTGGAATTTGAAAGGGTGTCATATTCGTCCTTCATAACAGACGGACGGTGACGGGCAATGCTGTGCCAGTCATCCGGAACATCCGATTGCGTGGCATACTCGCTGACGTGACTTATATGGTAGCTGACGTCACAGATTTTGTAGTGCAGGAAATCTTTGGAATTAACGACAGGGTCAGTTGATTCAGAAATGCCGTCGGATATTCTTGGCCGATGGTCTTTGTTCGCTTTCCTGTAATACATAAGCTCAGTATGATTTCGTTTATATTACACAAGTCAATGTACCATTTTTTTCGAGTTTCTGTAAAGCAACTAATTATACATCTCACTCAAAGAAGCTAAACGATAAAACCAATATTGCGGTTTTCCATGTATTTGAATAAACTTTTACACTTGCTACAAAAAGAGCAAATATATTTTATTGATCGAAATGATGAAGCAAAATCTGCTATTAATATATTAATAATGTAAAAAAGAGCCACGCTTCGGGAAAACCGGGTTTAACGCATTTGCTGTCTAATCTGGCTAACCAGGGACGACACTTTCCGCCAAACTGGAATAACGAATATTTCCATAGAAGCGTAAAGTGTCGTCCTATCAAACATCGTACGACATTCTCACCTTACGATGCAATTTGTGAAGCTCCATATATACGTAACCGTAACATTTGTAATTTCTTTTGTTGAACATTTCCATTCATTTCCAAAGAAGCTGTCACAAATGCATTATATTTGAGACATACATATCATAATTTCTTATACTTTAAAATTACAAAATACAATCGTAAGTTAACAATTTCGTACGATCTTTGATAAGACGAAACCCTGGCAATAAACTTTACGCTGATGCATTAAGCCCCGTTTTCCTAGAGTGCGTCTAAAATAAATGAGACCATTCCGGGCATATGTAGCGTCAGGTGCAAACATACCCCATTTACTTAATTACATCAGGACTTCGCCTGGCTCAGAAATTTATTTAACCAAATTCGCCTTGCAATCGAAAAATTATTCTATTATTTGCTATTTTTAGGTTTTAATACACAAATCAGAAAATATTTTGATTTTACAGCAGATATATACTGCGAATACAACTGCGGCGGCAACTGCGACCCCCATGATTGTGACCGTTGATATAATAATGATGTTTTCCATCGTGTTTTTTTCTGAAAAAGCCAGAAGCAACATGTTATTTTCTCGTATATATTTTATATTATATTATTATTATATATTTATATCATTGTTTATTTAATATTTATTCTCTGATACGTATAATATATATATATATATATATATATATATATATAATATATATATATATATATATGGGATCAGTGGGCTAAAGGTAGGACGCTGGCTTAGAGATCGAGAGGTCCCTGGTTTGAATCCCGCAAAGACCACCGGAATTTTCCTGAGCAATAAATTTATCGCATAGTTGCTCCTCTCCACCCAGGTGTATAAATGGGTACCTGTGAGGGAAATGTGCCGTGGCTGCATACTGTGCCAAAATGTTAACGGACGACTTATGGCCCAGTGATCGGGGGAAAAATATGAAGCGCCTCTGAACACACATACTGTATGGAAAGGGCGTTATATAAATGTGGTAAGAATGTATATATAATGTGTAATATATCATATAATTAAAATATATAACATAAATAAACACTCGCCTCGACAAAATTTATCCGTCTAGCGATCTGAGGGGGGGCCCGGGTTTGATCCTAGTAAGAATTCTAAGAGTCCAGTCTTACGACGAACAGTCTCAAGTCATGGTTCTAACAAGGAAACTTACTCAATAAACTCTAGGCTTTCTATGCAATATGACATAAGAAAAAAGGTTAAAATGTAATTCTAGCATGTATACATATAATATATATTTAACATTTTTAATTATGCTGATTTTATAATAATAATACAAAATAACTAATACGTATACTTGAGTGAAACATATAAACGTATAATATTATTGCGATAAAAATTCGAATAACATAAATACACTAGATATAGATTTAGATCAAAAGAACATTCTATCAGCTATTGCAAGTTTTCGGCAATGCGCTGTTTGGTTCAGTTTATATATATATGAGTCGCGTTCTGAGAAAACTTGGCATAATGCTTGTGCATAAACTGCCATCCCAGACTAGCCTGTACAGTCCGCACAGCCTAATCAGGGACGACACTTTCCGCTTTTATGACATTTTTCGTTTAAATTAAGAATCATCTTAGCAAAAATCAAATTTAGACGGAAAGTGTCGTCCTTGATAAGCCTAATCGGTATTCACAGGCTAATCTGGGACGACACTTTACGCACATGCATTAAGCCCATTTTTCTAAGAACACGACTCATATGTATATATAAATACTCGCTCTGTGAAAACGGGGTTTAATGTGTAGTGAAATAAGGTCACTTCCAACAGCCTTGCTGTTGAGCTAGCTCTTTAGCGACGTGTTTAAGTGTCTGACTACCACTCTGGAGGTCGTGGGTTCAATCCCTGGCCTGAGCTCAGTATTTTCACAATAATATTAAACGCAAAGTGAACATAGTATACAATAATGTTTTCCCTACCACATGCACACAGAAATATTCAACAAATCACGGCAAGTGCTCATACAGGGAATTGTGTCTTAAAATAAATGAAGATTTTGTTTTTAGAGGGTAAAGCGTTGAACACCAAAAGTATTTAGTATACTGTCACCTACATCTCGTAGCGCTTTGTCATATCTCGCTATGACGCCGCGGACAAGCGCGCAGTATCGCGTTGGTGAGCAAAACAACCGCGATGCTATCACGCGCTTCTCACGTAGGCGACCCGGGTTTAATCCCCTTTGCCGGAAACATGTGAGTTTGTTTGATGGTCATCATACCGGACAGGGGAGATGGCGCCTGCGGGTACTCCGGCTTCTCCCACAACCCAATACCACAGCACAAATTAGAAAGTCTGTCAAAACTTGCTAAATAGCTGGACATTGCATCCGTAATACATTATTCGTCCCAACTTTCATGAGTTTTGTAAGTTTCTACGGTATAGGTGCTGGGACACACCCCAAGTCGTCTCAAAATGAATGAAGCCCAAGGTGCAGCTGGTGCTTATAAACGTATATACATTCACAATTTCAGTTATATTATCTTAGACGGATGCATGTGATATCTTGGTTTTACATGGACATTTTATTTGAACATGTGGGCTTTTAGGGCTTCAAATTCGTAATAGCGAATGTATTAGGCTTACTATCATACGCATTTATATTGCTTAACTTCTTGTGCTCGATTGGTCATACCCGGCCGATATTGACTGTACACGAGTTTTACAATAGTTTTATTCCGCCAAAATTCCGATGTCGTGAAACGCGCCACGGATTATAAAACAAAAAATTATTTGAACAAAATCTGCCTCAATATTCTTTTTTAGTTCGAGTTTCTATAACATAGAGGCTATTTTACTAGCATTGGCATACATTTGAACATAATGAATGGAAAAGAACCGAAAAAGATCAATTAGTTATATAATTCCCGGGTACGTTTTAGTATATTTTCCGTTCCCGGGGTACATTAAAGTATACTCAAGAGTACCCGGGGTACATTTAGGTCGCCGTGGCGTTGCGGATATTGTGTCCGCCTAGCGATCGGGAGGTCAAGAGTTCGAATGCTAATGGTAGCGATCTTTAGATCTCACACAATGACACCAAATACTGGTTTTAGTACCAGGAAACGGACTCGAGAGCGTTGCAAATAAGCATTAGGCTTTTGATAAAATCGAGCTTAAATAAATAAGTTTAAACTAAACTAATTTAAGTAGTACCCGAGCCGACAATGACCAATCGAGCCTTACTTACAAGGTATACAAAGATGCGTGCAATATGAAAGCTATTTTAATGTACATGATCAGTATGCATTTTCAAAAAGATATTCTCAACTATGAAAACGTCCACAACAGTGGTTAACACATATTTTAACTTTATGATGGCGTTCTTGTCTATAAGAAATAGAAACAAAATGTACATCTTTAATTGCGTATTTTCGGTTTCAAGCTTCCAAGTTAGTTGTATGTTGGCTCTCTCGGGGTTTTACCCTGGACCTCTCGCACCCGAATACTCATATCATTAGATCAACGAGTATTACGACTACTAAATAATAAAAACACAACATTTCGAAGGCATAGATTGTCATTATTTTACTTAAAGCAGACTGCTGGCAAACAATATGTTGGGCTCGTCCGGGATTTGAACCCGGGACCTCTCGCACCCTAAGCGAGAATCATACCCCTAGACCAACTAGCCGTACGTTTATTGACGTATCTTAAATGGTTCTTATAGTTGATCTTAGATATAGCCATTACATCACGATAACGGTAATAATTAATAAAGATTGCACAACAAGTGATGGCAAATTATTAGAACTTTCTTATTAGATTGCGATGAAGTAACGATACGTATATGCGGCTCGTTGGTCTAGGGGTATTATTCTCGCTATGGATGAGAGAGGTCCCGGGTTCAAACCCGGACGAGCCCTACTATTTTGAAAATGTCATCCATACAAATAATAAATACAATTTTATAAATTAATTGTTTTGATTTTCATTCAATTGAGCATCTGAATAATTTAATGACTATTAAAAAAAATTGTCTGATTATTACACTGATTTTACTTGAAAATAGTTATGGGACATACATAATGTTTGAAACGCTAGGAGCGTTCCGTATTTGAACGAACATAATCTAAATACAGCAATAACGATACAATTTTAAAATTGATACTTCAGCTATTGATAAAATGAAATAAACGACGACAATGTGTTTGGTCCATGAAAACAATATATCAGAGAATATAAATGCGTGAAGTAACATCGTTGGCACATTATCAAAGTCAAAAAAGCATTGTTTGATAAATTTCAACGCATCATTTTAAGCAAAATTTAACAGCGTCTGAAAACACTTTTCAGCTATACCATTATCAAATTGTTTAACTTATCGATTGTTGTTATACATAGTATCATGAGGTTAAAACTCGCCATTCAATTTCCAAAAGACATGTCGGAGTTTTCAAATCGGATTTTTTTTGATAAAGGGGAATAAATACCTCATGAAAGAAATACGATTATTTACCTCCCTTGTCACTTTAAAGCTGTTTTAATTGCGAGGTATTTCTTTTTTCTTTTTTCTTTATTATTTTTTCAAATGATTGCTTGTACATTTCTATACTTACTATATAATCTGTGATTATGTCTTTTGTATGTTTTTTGTTGCGAACTTTTTGTAAAAAATTATAACATGTACACATAAAGGGCCCGTATGAAAAAAATAATACGCATGTGTAATGCGACCATTTATTTGTGAAACATTTTAGGAGACATTTTGACAGTCGTCATGTTGAACATGCAAGAAGGATTTTCGTTATTAATATCAGGGTATAACGGACAAAGATAGAGAACGCAATAAATGTATTCAGTCATTTTTGAAACTCGATTGTGATGTTACAATAGAAGACGGACTTCATAGTGTGGCATAACTTATGACATTGTATTCTCTGACCTATATACATGTGACTTGAAGAGGGAGGATTATTTTGTTAAATTATCTATTCAATACAAAGAAGAAGCTTATGCAGCAATTTGATGTAACAGTACGTGCTGAACATTTTGAAATGTAAGACGAGCGATAATATCGATTATATTGGACATTATTGTAGTTTTTCTTCAAGCGGTGTCGATTTGAATTTTCGCTCGTGGTAATTGAACGGATATCATAATGTGATCATATTTACGGATATAAATTTCGGATAAAAAATTGTATATTTTGTATTTCCACATGGTTAACATGGAAGTCAAAGACAATGCAAAAGACCATGTTCATCATATACTGTTTATATCTCAAAGTCAAACATTTTGTGAAAATCTTGGTTTTATTTCCCAGAATGCGAGCGGTTTTCAGGAGTCTGTAGAGAGAACACCAGGCAGGAAACGTTCAGCGGGTGCCAGTGATTCGAATGGTACTGTAATAACTAGCAAGAAAGTGAGGAGTGGTGGTGATAGTCCCGTAAATATTACAACCGACAGAATGGCGGATGCTAGATGAACGCGATATGGTAAAACACCAGCCAAGGTAAATAATATTCATGTAACTGATACAGCTGGCTCTAGTAACGAAAATACAACTGATCATCCAATAGGCTCCCAGCCAGAGATTACAAATGTGAATACTAGCCTCTCGAGTAGAATTGACAAATTAGAGGCAGAGCTTGAAAGAAAATTGACTGATGAAATATCACAAATCCTGGATAAGCGTGTCACTAACGAGATGAAACGGGTAAATAAATCACTGGATGAGAGATTGGATACGTTCTAGAGCAGTCTTCCAGAGTGAAATTTACACTATCAGTGGTAAGATTAATTCAGTAGCAGATACCGTGCAGCAGATTGAGACTGTTAATTCTACAAATACTAACAGTTGTAGTATTGAGGAGGGGAGAGCAATCAAATAAGTTATCCGTAAACTGAGAGAGATTGAAAATGAAAATATTGTTGAACAAGTGAATTCGTTGATAAGAAACCATATGAAGTTAAGGTCACTGTATTATCAGCTCGTAGAGTAGAAAATCATGAGAAGAATACATCATCTGTCCCAGGGGTAGTTATCGCCTCATTTAGAAATGCGAGCGATCATGCGAAGGTGTTGAAAGCAAAGTCTAACCTGAGACATACAACGTTTCACGAGGTGTTTTTTTTTTCATCAGGACCAATCCAAGGAAGAAAGGCTTGCTGCAACAAACTTCCGTTCCGTTATGCAGGCAATTAACAGAGGTGGAAGCAACTCGGTTAAAGGAAATCGCGTGTTTCATAAAGACCATAGTGATAATCGCGATAATAGTTCACAAAATGACGGGCGCAGAAGTAATAATTTTGGTAACAATAGTGGTGTTTACAATAATGACAACCGCGGTGATGAAGATGGTACTAACAATGCTGGCACTTCGTGGTCAGCTAGTCGTGGTGGAAACAATGTTGGACAAAGCGGTCAGAGCCCAAGAGGAAGAGGTCAAGCCAGAGGTCGCGTTAACCAGCAACGTGACCGTTGGCAACAAAGAAGATAGGCTAAAATAGGTTTTTGGAACGTTAATGGTTGGAGTACAATACTAAATAGTGATATTTTTTATGTTAGGAAACAAAATGCTTTTATCTTGATTTTGGTAGTTTAGGTATTGCTGAATCTTACCTTATAATGATTTATCGTATAAGTACCTGTTATCGAACAGCACCTATTATCGGACGTTTTGTTTTGGTTCAGTATGCGCATGCGCAAACGTGCGCATGACGTCACATCCATAAATAAATGGTCGTACATGAAGTCCATGACCTACTTGCCAACTTAGCTTGAACAAATGCGCCGAAAAAAGGTAGAAGGAATGCATTTATTATTATTTACACGGTTTTATATGTTTTTTGCTATTTCTTTTTGAGTGCATTTATCACAACGTTCATTTACACACCAAAAAGCATATTTCCGTTTGCAATTTTAATTGCAGCAGATGCAGATTTTTTCGCCGAGTCCGGGTCACGTGATAGTCATGTGGCTTTTGTTTAATTTTCGCTCTTTCACGTGGAGCTACAGCGCAGTTCCAAAACAATATTACAGCTTTTTTTCGTGACCATTGATCATCATAAACCTAAAGTGTTTGTTTTCTTTTTCATTTCAGTCAAAACCTAAGAAGATAATTAAACAAAGAGGTTTATACTCTCCAACAGCTTTTCACAATGCATGCCTGAAAGTAAAAGACAGTGGCGTGCCAGTAAGAACTGTTGCTAAACAGTATGGTGTACCCCATACTACACTAAGGGACCGTGTGAAAGGGAGAAGAGGTCAAACTAGTTGACCATGTCAAGACAATGGATGCCCTTTGGTATGGTTATACCATCAGTGAAGTTGTTGCAAGTGCTACAAAATTTGCTCTGTTCCTTGGTAAGAGGCCAAATGATAAACCTTTGTCTGTGAAATGGTTTAGGGGTTTACAGCAGTCCTGAGTTGCGAGTTATTCGTCCGAGGGCACTGTCCAAATACAGAGCTGAAGCCACATCAGAGGCCAATTTTCAACAACTTGATGAGCGTTGTTGAAAAACATGACCTCCTCAACAAACCTGAGTGTGTCTATAACCTTGACGAACAAGGTATCCAAACCGAGCATATCCCACCATTCATTATAAGTGGCACATTGAAGGCATCAGCAATTACTTCGTCAAGGTCTTCCGTTACATCAATCATTGGATGTTGCGACGCATTAGGCACACAGCTTCCACCTGTCTTTGTTTTGTAAAGGGAAACGCCTGAATGCAGATCTTCTGCAATGGTCTACACACGGGTCATCAGGGTGTATGTCTGACAGTGGCTGGTCAAATTCAGCTGTGTTCCTTCACTACATGGACACCCATTTCCTCAGATATGTGCAAACAAGTCACAGCCTATCCGTGTTCTGCTTGATTGCCATAAAAGCCACATAAATGCTCCAGTGCTGGTTTGGGCAAAGAAAAATAATATTATTATATTCATCTTACCGGCTCACACAAGCCATGTCATTCAACCCCTTGATGTGAGTTGTTTTGGACCAGTTCAAAAAATCTCCGTAAGTCACAGATTCATCAGGGAAAATCAATCTACAAGAATCACAAGATACAATGTTGATTCTCTTGGATCTGTTGCATATGTAGCAGCATTGTCTGTCGACAATCTTCGATCTGCCTTCAGAAAATCGGGTTTTTTTCCTGTTGACGATTCAGCTGTTAGCAAGGACCAATTTACTCCTTCGCTACCATATGTTGCTGAACCATCTGTTCCTGAAATAAAAAAAACACGCATGATAGAAATACTGATGTTTTCTTTTACGAAGCGGAAGTTGTCATTAACAAAAAAAGAAGAATTTAACAATGGAAAGAAAAGAAAACAGCATTCATGAATTTACATCTGGCAAAGACATAACAGATCCTTTAGTTGAACAAAAACTGAAAGAAAGAGCTGAAACAACAAATGAACAGAACAACAAGCAACACACTGAACAATCGAACAAACATTCGAAGCTGAAGGCTAGAAAAACAACAGTTTTACAAACGAGAAACAAACAACTAGATAAGAACCAATAAAAAACCACACTTACACAGAGCCTTGACCCTCCCATCTAAATACTGATGTTGAATCGTCTGAGGATGAAGATGATGATGAAACTTGCTGCGTATGCAGCCGCTTTCAGCCGAAAGAACTTGCAAACTGTGTATCCTTGATATTTGTGAAGTGGGCCAAGTGTGACTTCGATAACTGTTTCCACTGGGTGCACTTGCAGTTTTGCACTGCCACAAATGTTGTCAGAAGAAATTACGTGTTTTATTGTCCTTGCCACAATATTCCAAAGGAAAACACTTGTTTTTGTGTTCAAAGCTAAATGCTTTTTGAATTGTGTTAATGCTCATGTTTCAATAATAAATATTCAGGTTCATGTTTGTTTTTATTCACTGGAGTAGTTTTTATGAACTGTCCGGTAATAGGTCATGTTTACATCGGCCGCCATTTTGTTTTGTCTGTTAGAGGTGACAATAACCAGGAAATCATTGTTATGAATTATTGAAGGATATTTGCTGAAAAACTTTACAGTTCATTTATTTAATGATTGAACTGTTAGTCATTTGTTAACACAATTTGTTTTTGTTATTTTGAGTGTTTTTCAATTTTATTAACGTAATTATTTAGGTGTCTGATAACTGGTTCGTCCACCATAATACATTGACCAGGATACTCCTGGTTTGGAAATAATATGAAAAATATTCATGCTAATGCACGTTCGGGATCTGCGGGTGCTTTTTTCTTATTAAAGATGAGTCGCTTAACAGTTTTGATATAAGTATTCCTCATGAGAGTTATAATGGTATTTTATGCTTAAAATTTGTAAGTAAAATTTCAATTGATAAGTTGTATGACTGTGTATGCTACTTGCCACCGATTAATTCGTCTAGACAGACTGATGTTCACGATTTGTATGATAAGCTTTTAGCTGGTATCTATATGTTCCAGACATAATGTTTGCTATTCATTAGTGGTGATTTAAATAGTCGTATTGGTGATAACTTTGATTTTATTGTTGGAGAAGTTAACTTACCAGAAATAAATATTGTTGATTATAAGTCAAATATGTATGGTGATTGTCTTATTGATTTCTTATTTACAGTAACATCTGTGTCGTAAATGGTAGAAATAGTGATAACAATGATTTGACATCGGTTTCTACAAAAGGATGTTCTGTAGTGGACTATTGATTGGTTGAACACTAGTATTTTCATAAATTTTCTAATGTCACAGTCAAAAGGTCCAGCAAGCTTATTGCAGTAATAAATACTATGAATGATTTATCGGTCGTGTCTATTGCAGATCACTCGGTATTATCGTGGACTGAGCAGTTGGGGAGTTTGTGTGAAAGCTCTGTAGAACTTTCGTCCAGAAATGAAGAGAACACTATTACTTATAATAAATTTTATTTAAAATGTCTTCCTGAAAATTGTATGCGTTCAGATGATATTGTAAATAGTATTCACCAGTGTATTTTTAAACTAGAACATAGTTAACAAGAAATAAACGAGGTAGATACTGCATATGCAGATATTTGTCATAATATTAGGCAAGAAATGTATTGTAAAATTCCATTTAAGTCTATTACTGTTGATGGTAGAACATCTAATAAAAAAAGAAAAATATTGAAGCCTTGTTTGAATAATAACTTATCTTGCCTTTGGAATACCGTTTGTGAAGCTGAACGTAATTGGCTGAAATGTAATGGTCGTGCTGAAAAATCAGTACTGAAGTCTCGGTTCATTTCTGAACGTAAGAGTGTTGATAAAGCCGCAGAACAAAGCAAGCGTCAATACTGTCAAATTGCAAAAATAATCAGACTTAATTCTGGAAAACCATTGGCAGGGTAGGGGTCTCACACTCAAGGAGTAAGCGCATACAGATGGATTTTAAGACAGAAAATGGTGTATCAAATATCACTATTGTTCTTGAAAAATGGAATAATGACTTCAGCCATCTGTTAAATAGACCTTATGATGCGAGTAGCACATATATTGACAATGTTTTACATAATGGTAATCATTTGAGTGGTTATACAGAGATTTTAATTAATAATATATATGTTGAAGAAGTTTTTAAAGCTGTCAATCAGGCTAAAAATGGTAAAGCCTGGGGTTGTGATAATGTACCTATGAATATATAGAAAAATGACTGTTCTGTATCGTCTCTTCATATTTTGCATAATATATGTTTTTCAAAGGTCATTATTGCGTCAGAATGGAGTAAGATAATATTATTTAAGACCCATTCCAAAATCAAGTACTGTTGATACGAGAGATTCGATGTCATATAGGGTTTATCGTTGTATTTCACCATGTATAAGATATATTGTACAATATTAAATGACCTTTTTTTCAAAATGGACAGAATCAACTCATATACTCTACAACAAGCAAAATGGCTTTAGAAAAGGCCGCAGTACCATTCAACATGTGTCGTCTTTTACTAATATTATTGAAACTAGAAAGAAACATAAGTTAGCAACATTTTGTGCTTTCATAGATGTTTGTAAGGCATTTTTATTTACATATCACTTTTGTGGACCTAATTAAATATTTAAGATGTTCAGGGTAATATGTAGCACGCAATACAGTCATTGTATACTTAAGTCTCGTCTTGTGTAAGAATAAATGGTCTTACAACGGAATGGTTCGATGTAAAACTCATACAGGGCTGTTCGCTGTCCCCTTTACTGTTTAATCTGTTCATAAATGATCTAGTAGATGAAATTAAAGCGGTTGGAAAAGAAATTGGCAGATATAATAATACGATCTCCATATTACTATATGCAGATTATATTGTACTTATTGTTGAATCTGAAAGTTATCTTCAACTTCTTTTAAATATGTTAGCAAACTTGTGTACATCAAACTCAATGAAAGTCAACCCTACGAAAAGCAACATTGCTCATTTTAGGCCTCAGTCGGTATATAGAACTTCATTTGATTTTACATGTGGTGAGCATAGTCTTAAAATAATTGAACAGTATACCTACCTGGGTTTGTGTCTTTATTAGTTTCTTGATTATAATAAGATTGCTAAGTGTATAGCTAAGAGTGCAGGTAGAGCTATTGGGTTATTACTTGCCAAATCTAAATCATTGGGATCCATGACAAATGATGTTTTTGTTAAGCTGTACGATTCAATGGTTTGGCCAGTCATATCTTATGGTGCTTCTAGTTGGGGTAACAGGTCATTTTCCTGCATAAATGCCATACAGAATATGGCAACGCGTCACTATCTTGGGGTAGGACGGGATACACCTACGGCAGCTCTATATGGAAAGTTAGCATGACAACCACTACATGTAAAACAGTGGAGATCTGTATGCCGACAGTGGCAGAGATTTATTAGAATGGATGTTAATAGAGTAAACTATAAGGTATTTTCTGCATGTTCAATGAAATATAACACTGGATGCAAGAATGCATGTTTAATAGATATATGGCAAAGTTAGATTTAGTAGAATATGCACGTAACTGTGTAACAGTATCGTCAAAGTCATTTTGTGAAAAAGTTGTTCTTAAATCTATGTCAATGTATGTGGATGATCATAAGTCTGGACTAGATAAATTCAGAATTGGAGTAGCACCAATAAAGCTTGAAACTGGTAGATATGAACATATTTATGTTGACAGAAGAATGTGTCAAACATGTAAAACTGTGGTTAAATGTAAAAAAACATGTATTACTATCATGCAATGCATATGAACATATTATATCTCTATTGGTGGAGAAAGCAAGTAGTCATATGCCAGAATTTGTGAATCTTTGTGATGAGGAAAAGCTTATATATAATCCCTCCAACAATGACATCGTAAAACTAACAGCCAAAAACTGTTACAATGTTCTTCAACTTTTCTATAATATTCTGTATAAATAGCAACTGCATACCTTAGCATTTCATATAGTGTGCTATAATGAAAATTAATGTTCTAGGTGGGACACGAGTACACACCTTTCAAGTTGACTCAGACACTCTTAAATTTAAAGTTTTTAGTGTATCATTCAATTCCCTGTTTAAAATTTGGTTATACTATCAATTATACTTATGTACTGAGTCGTCATTCAGATAGTATTAATAAAATGGTGTGTTTGTCATTTCCGACATAGAATAAAAACTGTTTTAATACATAATAATTGTATTGTATAAATGACTTAACATTTCCTATTATATTTGATAATTAAGGCCAGCATTTTATTTATTATCTGTTTTACGGGAGCGACCGACCCTATTTTTTGACAAATACAAATAAAAATAAAAGTCCCTTTCGTTTTTTTATTTACATTTCACCCGCCGACCTAGTATTTTATCCAAAACTAGAAAAAACTGCGCATATTGCCGAAAGTGTTGTTCAAAATTTGTTTATAATACGGGTTGTTTCGTTGTGCCAATTCGACTTGTAAAGCGTCAGTGATTTTCATTGGCTATTGCAGCCAATACCACACGCTAAAAGCCAATCGGTGAGTACTTAAAGGGATCTTTTCACGCTTTGGTAAATTGACAAAATTGAAAAAAGTTGTTTCAGATTCGCACATTTTCGTTTCAGTTATGATATTTGTGAGGAAACAGTAATACTGAACATTTACCATGGTCTAATATAGCCATTATATGCATCTTTTGACGATTTTAAAACCTAAAAATTATAAAGCGTTGCAACGCGAAACGATTGAATAATTTGGAGAGTTCTGTTTTTGTCGTTAAATTTTGTGAAACTACGAAGATTGCTTATATAACGTATAAAATACGTCAAATATGTGTACTCGGCGGAATAGCTCAGTAGGCTAAAGCGTTTTTACTTCAGGACTCTGGCAGGACTCCAGGCGTCACTGGTTCGAAACCTGCTCCGGGCAATGTTCTTTTCCTTTTTTAAATTTTATTCTTGATTTTTTACTGGAGCTTTTACGATCCAATGTTTACATTTATCAATATAAAGCATTTAATGAATAAGTTAAAAAATGCCAAAATCTGTGAAAAGGCCCCTTTAACAAATGATTTTCATATTGCATTTCCGAAATGGCGGACATTAACATCAACGAGACAAATTTAGCATATTTTAAAATCAAATTAATTAAAAACGGAGCAGAAACAATTTCAATTAGAAAAGATAATCTTCAGAACACCCTTGTTGACATCATGCCCATATTATGTGATACGAAATTCAAAATAATAATGAGTTTTTGCAGATGATGCAGAGGTGTCACCATCGATAACTTTCGATGTGTTAAAATGTTTTGGGTAGGTTTAATAAATATGCGTATTTATTAAAATGCATATCCTGTAATATTTTTAAAGATAAAAATCAACATCCCAAAAATGTCCAAGAAGTACTACTTTACGTTTCTTTATAATGAACATGAGGACTGAACCACAGGTACTTGCATCAATAATCCCATTCCCCACCCACCAATATATATTCTTTATTTACAAAAAAATGTATACAACACAGCTTCTGAGGAAAATTACATTGGGTCCCGATGTTCGTATGTCCGTCAAAGTAACAAGAAAGTTTTATTTATTTTTCTTGACATTATGTTTCAAAAATGAGTTATTATTGAGCCGAAATATGATGTTCTATCAACTGTAAATAATGTGTTCATACTGCAAGATTTGTACTGCAGAGAATGCAAATACATTTATCACACCTCATGCTCTGTTGATAAATGTGCTCAGGGCCCTCGTTTGGCCGTTTTTAGGGCCGAATTTCGGCCCCATTCCGACCTTAAAATAGTATACTTTTTTCCCCTTTTTCACCTAAAAATTCCGCCCTCCAAAACAAAAAAAAATATTTATTTTTTACTTTTATACCTATGTTGCCAGCTGGTTTCTTGCTATAAACCTTTAATTTAATATATATTTATGTAAATTACATTAAAATAGAGCAATATTAAGTGTTGAATGATTGGTGAAAAGATCTTGTAAAATTCCCCTTTTCGCCAAAAACGACGTTAAATTCCCCCCTTTAAAGGCCCCGGCCCCAATCCCCCAAAGTGTAGCAAGGGCCCTGGTGCTCAATCGTCTCTATGTATTTGTTCCAAGGGTTATTATTATCTTCACAATTATATAGCTCTCTCTGTTTATTATATATCCAAAACATGTTATTGCTGTTTCTCCTTAAAATAATACAGACAACACATTTCAATAAATTTTCATTTGAACTGTAAATAAGTGAGGAACAAAATAATATGTGCAAAAGTTTACACCATATTATTTTGACAATACTGTGTGTCTTTTACGAAATTTTAAAAATAAAATACTATTTTAAAATATACAATTACATAGTTCAAAAGTTGTGTTCTATATATAATTAATCTTGCTAGTAAGTTATATACAGTCAGCAGAGTGATTCTACTAGAACAATTTCAAACCTTGCTACATGTCGTATTTAATTCTTTATACGGCTTTCACTTAAAAAAATGTTCAATGCAATAAATCTAGGTGTCTAGGTATATTGTGTCTGTTGCCTCAATATTTTGTTGGGGCTAATGTGAAGCCAATGGACACGATACCAAACCTACTAAGATAACCGCCATACAAAGTCACATACAAAATAATTATCACCTAATCCATGCGTTTTGAGAGAATAATGGTGTTTAACTCTTATATAAGTAAATATTAAGCATGTAAAACAAGGACGGGTTATTCTTAACTCCAAATGTATGATTTGATCACACCTAGAAGAAGAAAACACTAACATGTTACACACCAAATATTGAATCCCTGACCCTTGCGGTGTCTGTGTTGTAAGGGATTATCAAAGACATTAATCTATATAAATCAGTTGACCCCTGAAGCGCAAACAGTTTTGACCACGGAGACATGGTTTGAGGAAACTTAGCAAAGAACCACTATATGGTTGGCATGCAACGCAACAAATCAAAGGGCCTTGCGGTTTCAGAGAATGATTATATTATTTATATTTATAAGCAAAAGAGTAACCCCTAGGGAGGGCAAATTTTCTGCATGATTTGAACAAACTTCAAAGAGAACCTCATAACGATGTTACACACCAACTATTGTAGTCATGCCTCTTGTGTTCACTTTACATATATAAACACTATAACTCTCTCTGAATATAAAATGAAATGCAGCACATGTTTTTATAAGTCTATAACTCATGGTTTCTTAAATAAAATATTCACATTTTATGTACTTGAGCTTTCATTACACAAAGTTTGGATCAAGATCAATTCAAGCGCAGTCTGATCAGGATCCAAAGAGTTCGCTTAACATCTTTAGAAGTACTGACTGAATGACAATTATGTTGAATAGTTTGAATCCTGATCAGACTGCTCTTTTTGGAGCCAAAATGGTCGCAATAGCCCTTAGGTCCAATTTTCTGTTATGTGGCTCTTTTTTCACATGATTGATACAAATTATCACGATATAACGTCTGTTGTATATTAAATAGTATTTTTAGTGTCCACCCATGGGAGAATGTTACAAAGTTGGTTGTTATGTAAAGCTTTTAAACAATTTTAAAAGTTTTAAATTCTGTTTTATTTAAGTCAAATGCATGCTATATTTGTTATAAACATACATATGATTTACACTCAACAGAAGTTTAACGATCACTATAATACACTACACACCTGGCGAGGTTAATGGTCTCTATTGAAGCAATATAGTATAATACATGCGAATGGTGCTTTTACATATAAATATATATTAAAATATGTTTACTATTATTATAAAAAGCTTCTACAACAGTGTAATAAGATATATAAAACACTTAAAGGTTAATGCAAGTATACATACGGTTAAATTGACTAAATTTTAAATTTTGGAAAAAAAATCAGTTTAGACAGTTATATTTTTATTTTTTGGTAGACTGCTCACTTTTCATGATTTTATTTTTATTTATCCCCCCCCCTACTCATTTTTTATGCTTTATCCCTGTGTTTGAGTGTCACCACTGACCAGTTCGTTGATGGTCTGACCATAGGCGATATATGATTTTGTAAGACATTTTTTGACTCTGCGCAATAGTGCTTTATTTTCGCTTTCAGTATTTTATGGTTAATTTTTTATGGTAAAAATTAAGGTGAGGTCAGTGGGGGGTAATCAAAATGCTATTATGTAACATAGTCTTTAACTGTTCTGTGCTATATGTGAATGAGTCTCATAACTATATGATTGTACACAGCTGTTTTAATTGATGTCCAGACTTAAGTGGAGACTATATAACTTTATTGTATTTGAAAGAGAGGTTAATCGGTAGTTCATGTAACAGTTTCTGTAATTTGAACTCAGGGGTAAGCTCCCTTTCCTTTCACTATAAGAGTATGATGATTCTTATGTTGATTTGATAGTTTTTTATAACTCGATACTTCCGAGTGGCAGCATTTTATTATTATGCTTATGTTTTATTGTATGTTGTGATTGTATATATGCTGATAAGACTATAATAAACAAATAAGCTAAGACATTACACGAAATTCCGAGCGCTTATTTCCGATGGGACATTTAGATAAAATGGTCCTAAACCGCTTTAAGGCTGTGTATATAATGAAGGTCGTGAGATACACTTCACATACTTGTACCATTCTCTATATACGTATCACACACTTTAAAGTGACCTTTCCACGTTTTGCTTAATATACAAAACTGAAAAACAATTGTTTCAGATTCGCAAATTTTCGTTGCAGTTATGATATTTGCAAGGGAACAGTAATACTGAACATTTACCATGCTCTTAAATATCCACATCTAATATATACATCTTTTGACGTTTCAACAACATGAAAATTATAAAGCTTTACAAACGCGAAACAATTGAATCAGTTAGAAAGTTGTACTGGTATCGTTGTATTTTTGTGACACTACTAGGATTGCTTATATAAAGTATAAAATACACCAATCACTGTACGAGCACGATTGACGAGTGGTTTAAACTTTAAGAGTCGGTGGTTTGACCCCAGTTGAGCATTACCGTTTTCTTTCTTTTAATTTTAGTCGTGTTCACTAATGGAGCTATTTAGTTCTAATGTTTACATTTATCAATTTTTAAAGCTTTAAATGACAAACTTCAATGCATGACACAATCTCTAAAAATGTCCCTTTAAGCTAAATTGTTTCTATTATTCATTTGTTTTGCTGGCGGAATACCTCACAGTGCATTGTATTTTTAACAAGGTTTTCCGAAGGAAGAAACTGGTTATTAGATTGGCGAATGCGGGCGGGCTGGCTGGCTGGCTGGCTGGCGGGCTGGCTGGCGGGCTGGCGGGCTGGCGGAATAAGCTTGTCCGGGCCATAACTATGTCGTTCATTGTCAGATTTTAAAATCATTTGGCACATTTGTTCACCATCATTGGACGGTGTGTCGCGCGAAATAATTACGTCGATATCTCCAAGGTCAAGGTCACACTTTGAGTTCAAAGGTCAAAAATGGCCATAAATGAGCTTGTCCGAGCCATAACTATGTCGTTCATCGTCAGATTTTAAAATCATTTGGCACATTTGTTCACCATCATTGGACGGTGTGTCGCGCGAAATAATTACGTCGATATCTCCAAGGTCAAGGTCACACTTTGAGTTCAAATGTCAAAAATGGCCATAAATGAGCTTCTCCTGGCCATAACTATGTCATTCATTGTGAGATTTTAAAATCATTTGGCACATTTGTTCACCATCATGGGACGGTGTGTCCCACGAAAGAATCACGTCAATATCTCCAATGTCAAGGTCGCCACGACTAAAAATAGATTTAAAAAAAAAAAAACTTACAAAGGGGGTTAATTTTTTTTGGTCATTTCAAAAGTTCAGTTTGAGTTTTCTCCCTTTAACAGATTTTTTTTTTCACAATGAAAACCTGGTTTTGTGACAATTTTGTCCCTTGTGTTTTGAATAGACAACTGCACCAAAAGCTATTCGTTCGTCTGCGTAAACAGTAAGTGAAAATAACTCACAACGCTCGATTTAACATTGTTTACCGAATAAACCACAACGATTTTGAGTTAAGATAAGTGGGAAAAACATTTTAATCGCGTTTGTGAATTGAGATTCTTTAATGACTGTAGACATAAAGAATGACATGCCTGTTGTGCTAATGATGTGTATGCGTGTCAATGTTAATTATGATTATGATGATGGTGATGCTAATGCTGCTGCAGCTGCTGATGCTATTGCTGTTGTTTCTGCCTTTGATGCTGATGAATGTGATGACAATGACGATGAAGAATGGGAATACAATTATAAAATGATAAGCAGGATAAACATTATGCTGTTCTTTTTTGAGGAATATGTTACTTGTGGTGGTGTTGACGTTGACGAAGATTATGCGAACATTACATTTCGATTTATTGTATTTATAGTCAATTCAATATCAATTTCCAGTTCTCAAGCGTATCAAATAGTAATCACAATACATGAAAAAGGCAAAGTGTTGTTTATTAATATGTTAAAAACCGATAACTGAAAAAATATTTCGACTCTTACAATATTGATAGATTGGTAAGCATTTCATGTTATAACTACTTTCATGCGGTATTCATAATCGGGGTTTACGTTTCGTTGTTCGGTGCGTAATGTACCAACGACACATTTTTTTAATTAAATTGTAAAACAATCACTGAAAATGATGTTCAAATTGTTTGTTCACCCTTTCATCAACTGTTCACGACACTATACACTACAGCGAACAATATTCGAAAGTGCCAAACTACGATCCGACGTCACCAACCACACCCGTGACATCATCAGCGGGTACCTCAGAGTTTGTGACGTCACTAGTTACGTCGGAAACTAACGGTAGTGATTTAAACACTAGCGCATCAAACAAATCTTCCGACTTGCACAATTTCACCATCGACAATAAAAGTCGTGCCAAGGGTAGTTAGATCGCTGTGTTAGGATTTTGTTATACCTATCACCCCTCAACCCGACCCCATATTCCAAAATAACAGTTCATAATAGCTTGTAGTGCATACTAATTATTGCGTTATTAATACGTCGCAAAACTGAGAACATACTGCAATTTAATTTATTTCCATAGTGTTTAGTTTTGTGCAATGCTTTATGTGTATGATCAATTAAATGCTGAAAATTTAATCGTACCTATTATGTATTTGTATGATATTACATATGAGAACAACTGAAATGATGCGCACTCAGCGTTCTTTCCAGATAAACCAGTGATGAAAGAGAAAATCCTCATAGCGCTTATCTGTGTGGGAGTTGCCGTGGCAACAGCCTTAGTGGTCGCCATCATTTCCTGCTGCAGAATCAAACGGCATCGCCTTCTTTTGCATTTCGAAGCTAATATTGTCCTTCCGCGCTTTGAAACTGCATATGTTACAGTAAATCTGTGAAACTAGGAACTTCACGAAATTCCTAAACGATTCAGGAGTTTCGTTAAATGACTGTTTCCCTTAGGAACTTCACGAAATGCTTAATTTTCTCAGAAATTTAGCGAAATGACTGAAAATGGTTACACAATTTTACACAGTTTTACTAGAGGCCTCAAAGAGGATTCAGTGAATGTGTGAAATGTCCTTGTTTGATTTTAATGATTCATAATTATATTGATTTCTGTTTAATAGTGTAGTTAGTAGTTAAAATGATGCCATGATTATGCAAAAACATATTGATTATTTATAAAAAAAAATAAGTTTAGGTATGATCTTATATTTAATGACATATGAGCCGCGCCATGTGGAAATGGGCTGTATGCCTTATGCGGCCAGGGTAGCTCCAGACCAGCCTGTGCAATCGCGCAGTCTCGTGAGGAGCTATTCTATCCGCTATAAAGTCACGCAAGGTTTCGTAGTCTCCTTGGAGGTAAGGATAGCCTCTTACCAGACTTCGCGGATGCGCTGTATTGTCAACAGCTAGTCTGGCCGCATGTGGCATAAGACCCCTTTTCGCATGACGCGGGTCATATTGTTTAATCTGTTTATGTAACTTGATAACAATACAAATTGATTTCTTGGACTATTAAAATGTGTTACTTGTGAATACGGAAGACATTTTCTTTTACCAATTTTGAGAGTTATTATAAATTGTAGGTTTGCTTGCGTTCACTTACAAAATTGCTTGCAATACAACTTCATAACTAGAATATGAAAGTTATCTTTCAGGCTCATAATATGAGTTCTTATGTTAATGGAAATTGCTTCAGTTGTTTCATACAAGAAGAATGACATCACTTTTATAGACAGCACACTTAACGAATGTATGACCTCCGTAAATATTGACCGAATTTACAATAAGTCAATTGTCAGGGTACACTTCATTATTGTACAGAAGTTCTAAGTTCTTAAAATGTCCATCTTTTTCAATGTTAACATTAATTAAGTGATATCTATAGATTTTAAATATTCTGTTTGAATTGCAAAACAAAAACAAACGTTTATTGTAGTTAAGTTTCAATCGCATTCATAAAAATAATCAAAATTGAAAATGAGTGTCCAAATACAAAAATATTGCTGACAAGTAAAACATCGCGTTCTCCGCATGGAAAACATGGGCTTTTTTTAATCAATAAACAGGCTTTGTAGTACAATTGAAAAAAGCTCTTTATGTTTGTATAAATGTTTGGTAACGTTAATTAAAGAATTCATAAGTTGAAAAATTGAGTGAAGAATACGCGCACGCAATTTTAAGCGTTATATAAGACGTTTTTCAATAATCGAAAATGTGTTAGTTTGACAGTATGTGATAAACTTATCTCTGGTCTACTTCAAATTGAGCAACTCCTAATAGACGTGGGACCATTTCAATTAAGGGCCTAGATATTATACCGACTGGTGCATTTTTCTATTGCAATAAACAAGCTGTCACAATGGAGTTGTCCACGGGCGTTTTGGCAGATGGAAGGGTTAATGCGCAAAGTGTGCAAACATCATACGATTTAAAACTCACGACATGGATCAAAAAAACGTTGAGATGAAATTCAGAGAAGCTCTATTGAAGAGGTATTCAACACATGACAAACATCTTGTCCCGAAAGATTTTTACTACTAGACAATAGATGACCTGAAAGCCGCATATGAAACTACTTCCACAAAATCACGTCATCAGTACTACATTTTGAAGAAGTACGAAGTAATGCAGTGTGGTGACGTCGACAATCTTATCAAAATGAGACAGTCTCCTACTGATCAACCTGTCTACTATGTAACCATAGAAGATACTTTCGAAGCCAACTGCTTTTACTTCCAACCAGCCACCAACAACTACTACCGTCAACCAGCCACCGCCGACTGCTACTACCACCAACGAGCCACTGCCAACTGCTACTACTACCAACCAGCCACTATCAATGAGACAGTCTCCTACTGATCAACCTGTCTACTATGTAACCATAGAAGATACTTTCGAAGCCAACTGCTTCTACTTCAAACCAGCCACCAACAACTACTACCGTCAACCAGCCACCGCCGACTGCTACTACCACCAACGAGCCACTGCCAACTGCTACTACCATCAACCAGCCACCGCCAACTACTACCAACAACCAGCCAACGTCAGGTACCACTACCAACCAACCACTGCCATCTATCGCTGCTACTACCAACCAGCCACTTCCAACTACTTCACTATTAGATCAACGCCACCAGGCCATCTCAGAATAACGTAAAAGAGCAAGAGAGTCGCAATGATCTCAAGCCGAAAGAATGGTCAAACGATCCTTTGTACAACTAAAGGCATGCGTACGGGGGATAACGTTGCGATTCCGATACCCGTAGTTGATAGAGGCAGAGGTGATCCTAGGAATATTATTGGTGTTATTGTTGGCCGGTATGAAAATGGCATGTACAGAATTGCCGTGAAGTCAGGTGTTTTAAGTACAAGATATTCCAGGAACCAATTTGACCTCTTCTCGCAACGCCTTCTTATCGATTTGGATATATACACATACAAAACTATTACTATTCGTGAAGCTGTCAGGAAGACAGAGACGAGTGGTCAAGGATTCTTTCATTGCGACTGTAGCCTTGGGAAAAGACAGTGCCAGTCTACCGCGTACTAACGTGTAACTCCTCTACTCTTCCACCCGTCACCAATATCTTTTATGAACGTACCATCTACTGCAATGTTTAAGTCGTAAATTAACACATTTTACTTTAGCTTCAATGGGCCAATACTTTCTCATCGTGTGAATTTATTCCGATTTAAAGTGTTCATCATTAAATACTTTATGTACTGTCTATATTTAGTTACAGCACCTGGTCTGTTGCAACACGCAGGCACCTGACAGACGACAGCAACAATTTCGCACTGTTATAAAAACACTTTTTTTTAATGCGCACGCAGGGACTTTAATCAGCAAATATGACCACATGGCTATAGAAAAGCTAAATAATAAATATAGGTGTACTGAAATTAAAGTGCTACCGCGTTTATTCTTGAAAGATTATTGTTTTCGCAAATTACTCGCCATACGCATTCAATTGCTGACCATTTGCTTTAACCTTTTCATAAGTACTATTTTATACAATAAAAACGTGTGAGTATGATGCCCGACATTATCTTTAATGTACTGAATTGATTACCGTTTTATATTACGTTAATGGTTAAACTGTAATTATTTGTTAAACATCTGCGGTAAACGTTTACTTCATTGACCGACGTCAATCAAATATATAAGCCGGCAGTTAACACATTTCTCGTTAGCATTTTCTAAACCGATTGGATGGTAAACATTACTGTTTGGTGACTAGAAAGTAATTTATTGTGACGCATCTGTGCCAGTACATATGAATCTTTAATGTGGCTTTAATATTCAAGTTTATCATGTTATATCTTATTAGTGCATTATACATTACCCCATGGGGCGTTTATGGCGATGACTAATTGAAAAAGGTGCATAGTGCTCTTTTAAAATGTGTGTGCAATTCAAAGGTTTATTAACAGGTCATCGCTGAGTCTTCACGACTACATTTTGTACAGACTTACCCATGTTACCTTTCAGGAGAAAATATTTAATTTTTAGCCAAAGTTGGTCATAATAGTTACCTCGGCTGCCCGGGTATTCGCCAACGAAACAATTTGTATCCAATTAGACCAGTGCACAATTGCCAATATAGAGAATAATAGGTTAGTGTTGATTAAAGATCAGGTTTATCATGCGAGGCTTAGAAAACAAAAAGCACGAGCGAGTGCTTTTTCGTGTTCGTGCCGAGCATGATAAACCTGATCTATAGTCAACACTAACCTATTATTATATTTATCCCACTTTTTTATTCAGTGAACATTTTTATTTTTACAAAATTAGTTTACATGAGTGTTTGTCGTACGTTGATAATGACTGTAGTGTAACCAAGGTTAGTGTTTTACTCAGAATATCGTTCTGTGACAAAGAGTCATGCGTTATTAATTACAATTTTATTCATATTGAATTGCAAATCTAAAAGTTTTATAACATCAATATAACATTTAGTTGTTATATACAAGGAACAACATGTGAAGCCTAACACCACACACAATTCATTTTCGAAATTCAAACTATTAACTCGATCACGAGGTGCAAAGTATTTGCTTCTTTGTTATAATATGTGGTTATTTCGAGACAAAATAACAATGATAACTTGGATTTAAGCCTTGGATATACAAAACAATTTTGAATGTGGAAAGTGGCCCCAAAGAATTGTGAGGCAAAGTTGTTTGAACGAGAGAAAGACATTTGCTAGTGAAGTGACTGGGTGGGGCGAACATCAAGATCAACTTGTTCAACGGTAAACAGTGGTTGTCTAGGCTGCATTTCGGCCATAGTTTCAGTGCATGAAGGCCAACAAGAGGAAGCTGGTGGATTGTTACATTTACTGGACTGAGCAAGAATGTTGGAACACTTTTGCTGCTGTTCAACAGATATGGTGGAATAATTGATTATGGACTGGACTGGACATTTTTGTGCCCTGTTATCGCCATGATTTCAGTGGGTGGAACGTTTGAATTTCGAAGTTTTTGGACCAGGAATTTGCGAACTGATTGGTTCGTTATTCTCTTGTGCTCGGGAAAGCCGGCTTCTTTTGCCATGGCCTTCAGCATCTGACCTAGCTTGTTGATACCCAATTGTTGACGCAAGAACCACTGGGATGCAGTGTCAAATGTGCGTATTGCCAAGTAGAAAGGGTGCTGAGCTGAATAAAAATCACATGGACGCATATTCGAGTACATCTTGTAAATTTACACAGGTCCAGAAGTGCCGAACATCTTGGGAGACACTTTTCTTATGTCAGTAATGTTTTCTCCTGTGCGTGTTTTTGTTTGGCGCTCGTTTAACTCGAGATACTCCATACCATTCGAGTCCACAAGGAGGCGAACGTCTCCCTTCCTAACGAGATACAAGATACAAGCATCTTTATTTTATGTCGGATATGAACAACAATAAAAGACAGAATTTAAGTTGAAGCGGATGTACTTTGTGAAACGGGGTGCAAAATAATGAGAAAAATTGATACATATTGTGTGTGTTTGTGTGTTAAAAAGGTTTCTTACTGCAAATTGTATTGCTCTGTGGTTCCTCGCAAACCGAAATGAAGGCAGTTGTTCAATCAGATAGCATTTTTAACAAGGCCTTCGAAGAATCGGTGCCAAGGATTCCCTTCTCCCAGAGCAGATCGATGTCGGTAGCACTCAGCGGATGGGCCTCCCTAGGACGGTTTCCCTGAACCTAAATTGGTGATTTATATTTCTTATACTGTTTCATTTAACTGTTCGACTATATTTTTTAATTCAAATTTATTTTTTTAGTATTCTATCTTTCGTAGGCTTACATTATTATTGTTTAATGTGACTTTTGACCTTTATTTATTAATTGTAACTTTATGTCGCCAGCGTAATAGTTTCGTACAGACTACACTTGGGATTTGTTTCCATGTTTGTCAAAATTATACGTTTTATGTTCAAAATGTTATTTTGACAATTTCTTTTAGTTATAACCGTTCATCTTAATTTTACTTGTTTCTTAAAACTTTTTTTCTTTGCATTGTACGTGTCACTTGTGAGTGCAAATTGGGCTCCTGTCCCTGCCATGACTGAACATCCATAGTGATGTCGTTTCAGGTACCTGTCAAAACTAGCGATGATGCCACGGAGGGAGCTTGGTTCGAAATCTATGCCATTTGACTTTTTAAGAGACAACAGGAAAGTGGCCAAATACTTATCAAGAAGAGTTGGTTCCATGTGGCGAATTTCGTTTGATTCAGCTTTTGACATTAGAAACTTTTTTAATTTGTTTATGTCATACAAGGTCTTCGCTAGAGTCTTTTTATTTTTATTTTGGACAATGAAATAACCGACATCAGTGAGGTTAACATCTAAGAACTCTTTATTGTCAGGCATGTCTGGAATATGATTAAAAGTTGGGGGAATGGCATTGCTACTGGATGGTGCATCCGAACCAAAGTTACTACTAGGGCTGGTTTCATTATCAGTTGTCAATTCAATCTCATTTGAAAACAAAATAGATGGATCAAACACATATTGTTCCTGGAACTGGCTTAGTGTTAATTCCATTGTTTCAGTTGCTTGTTTCTCATTTTCATCATTTAATTCATCCCAAATTAATGAGAAATTGGGTTTGTTAAATTCGTCAGACATTTTGAGGTGTTACAATTTCGCAGACGATTGTTTTCTATGGTTAAAGGGGAGCAACTCGAACTGACTCCGTCAAAGGGGAGCAACAACAACAGAACCTATTTGCAACATAGTGTTAAATTTACCTAATACTAGAATTTTAATTACAATATATGACAACAAACACGTTTTTTACTACTTTTATTTGTTTAAAGGTCATTAAAAATGACAAACATTTGAGATTGTTTTTATTATTGATGCACTTGGCAAATACAGGTGACAAGGTGCGTGGGAAAAAAGTAGTTCCGGTTCGGCAGTTGATTACGTCATTTCGTGCCGTTGATTATAGCCGTGCCGTTGATTATAGCCAAAATTTAATAAAGAGGCTTTAATCAACCGAATTCGCTGTAAAAGTGGTATACAAATTATTTACTCCGGTGTGTTTGTTAATTATGCTCATTATATTACATAGTTTCGTCTACTTCTTTTTTCCCATTCAACTTTTCTCTTCGATACATTGGATGATAAATCAACAGCATCCGGAGCGTTCATATAAAGCCATTTCCTCGCAGTCATGAGTTCTAATTTAATTTATTGGTTGAGAAAAATACGCAGATCAACATACCACTTCAAGATTATAACAGTAGTAAAACGTTATTTGCACAAAAACAATGAGTACATACGCAACCTAATGTGACCTACCATGCATAAATAAACATATGGAACATGCTCTGTGAAAAAGGGGGTTAATGCATGTGCATAAAGTTTCTTCCCAGATTAACATGTGCAGTCCGCAAAGGCTAATCATGGACGAAACTTTCCGCTTTATGAAAGTTTTCGATTACTAAAAGTCTCTTCTTAGCAAAAATCCGTTTTAGGCGGATTGCACATGCTAATCTGGGACGACACTTTACGCACATGCATTAAACCCATTTTTCACAGAGCTCGGCCCATATATATGCTATATACATAGCTGAATAACTTGTATATCAATCCATTAAAACAATTAAGATTGTACGCACGTGGAGTGATGTCACTCATAACTTAGAAACCCAAACCAGCAGTAAAACAATTTTATGGAACAATAAAGACATAACTTCAAACAATAAGACGTTTTTCTATAAAGATTGGTTTGAACGAAGCATTAAATATATCGACCAATTATATGACTATAGAATTAAGGATTTCTACTCTTTTGATAATATATGCTACTTATACGGAATACCTTCAAACAATTTTCTAAAGTACTACACACTAATCAAAAGCATACCCATACATATTAAATCTGAAATCAATACAAATAATACACCATGTACTCAAACAACATTTGAAGAAAAAACAAAACAAATAAAATATTTTACAAACTACAAATTAAAAACCCTACGGAAAACTCCAAAATCCAAAATAAATGGCAAGTCCTTTTTGGAGAAAATGAACTTAATTGGAAACACATATTTACCATGCCATATAAAGCAACTATTGAAAGCACACTGAGAAATTTTCAATATAAATACATCCATAGAATTATAGCTACAAATAAATATCTCTTTAAATGCAAATTATCTAACTCAAATCTGTGTGACTTCTGCAGTGAAAACATTGAAACTATAGAACATCTTTTTTGGGAGTGCAAACACATCCAGCCTATTTGGAATCAATTAACATCTTTTCTTGAACAACAGCAACTAAACGTTAAACTATCTTTCTTAAATGTAAGTTTCGGAATTAACTCATTGAAATCAATAGACGGTAATAATATTGTGAATTTTATGGTTATATTGATGAAATATTTTATCTTAAACATGAAGTACAAAAAACAAGTACCAAATTTTAATTGTTTTGTCCATAGTCTTAAACTAAAAATCCAGATTGAGAAAGAAATAGCCCTTAGTAATGACACATTACAAATCTTTGAACAAAAATGGAATCGGATTAAATTCTCATAATGTTTTGTCCACTTATATACATTTCACTCTAATGTTAGTTTATCTTCCTAAAATAGTTTTTTTTTTATCTTTCTAAAATAGTTTTTGTTTATATTTTTTTTCAACCTGACAAGATCATTGTGAATATACAACTAAACACACAAATACAGTATGCTTTCTTCCGACTTTATACAACTCATCATTTTTTATAACTATTCCTCTGTTGTTCTTTTCTTTTCTCTCTAAAAAAAATATTTATATATATTAGCATATCTTGTATAACATGTGTGAACTTTATTGCTTTATACAATCACTGTGTTGTATGATCATATACATGTTTACATTATATGTATGATATTGAATAAAAAAAAAAAAAAAAAAAAAAAGATTGTACGCACAAGTTATGTGGTTTGCGGAAATAAAAGCGGAATTCTCAATCAGGAAGTGTCGTTTTGTGAATGCAGGGCGAAATCTTTAATATACAGTTTCCGTCTAGCTTACTTGTATAAACTACTGCGCTTTATGATTATACTATTAGTTATGTCGCACGACCAAAGTGCAATTTCTTTGTTTGTTTGCACTTGACATATGAAAACTCCGTTTGTGTTGATTCCATAAGAACGGCAACTCTGTTTGGGTTGATTCTTTTCGAACGGCACATCTTGCAGTACAAGTCGATTGTTGATAGCCCTTGCTAAGTAATATCCATTTACTTTTTGTGGGAATTCTGTCGATTTTCCAGTGAGCATTTACCCTTGAAGGTTGATGCAAATGTTCATTATCGTCATCAATTGTTCGGATGCCCGTTTCTCATTGTAAGTTATATCGAACTGTTTTATTTAACAATTAATTAACTGACCACGCTTTCATTTTCAGAGACAAAGTCTAGTGAACGCAAGTCCAACATTGTGGTCGACATTCAGTCCAACCATGCGAGTTTAAATATTGTTAATATAAATATAACATTTGGTTTAATTGTATAACGAAATGGTAGAGAAATAAATGCACTATTCATTTTGCATTAAATGGTTTTGCATGTTTTGTTTTGTCTATAAAATTAAGGTTATTGTGTCGTCTAAATCTTTCCGTTTAGAACACTATTGGTTTACGTCTGCAAATAAATGAATATATACAGTCATGGACTAATATGGGCTCCCACCCCAACCCACTTGATTTGATTCCTTACGAACGACAGATCTGTTTGGTATGAATTTATACGAACGATAACTCAGTTTCTTTTATTTCTTTCAAGCGCCAACTTTGTTTGGCCTGTTCACTTACGAATGACAGCTGTGTTTGGTTTGATATTGTACGAAATACAACGTTGGTCTGAGTAATAAAAGGACGATATCTACGCTTGGTTTGCTTCTTAATGACCGACACGTATTACTAGTATCGAAAGCAAAATATGTTAGGTTTGAGTGCTTACAAACGAGAACTTAATTGTCATTGTTTCTTTTAAAATACCATTATGATTGGCTTAAGTTATTAAAACCCAACTACGTGTCGCTTGATTTATTACGAAAGACAACTGTTTCGGTTTGGTTTCTTATGGTTTGATTTTAACTTTGTTTAATCTTATTCCCCAAGAAAGAAAACACTGTGTTGTTTGATTATTTACGAACGACAACTCTGGTTGTTTTTATTTCTTTTGAACAACATCTGTTCTTGGTTTTAATGCTCTCCAACGGCAACACTGGATATATTGATTCCTTCAAAATACAAAAATACAACAATATGTTTTGTACGATTATTTTAGAACTACTACTGATTGTATTCGCAACGAAAGACAGATCGGTTTCGTTTGATTCCTTACAAAAGAAAGCTCTTTTTCGTAAAATTACTCACAAACGAAAACTGTGTTTGCTTTCATACACACTATATTTTAAATGCGCACAGACATGAAGAAAGATAGACACGTTTAATTAAAAACAGGTGTTTCTGTGAGATATCAGATAACCACCAAAACATAATGAAAGTTTCCAGACGAACATTTAATAGGCATAGTCTCGGAAGCGGGCCAATTGTCTTCGGATTAAACTTTCTCTACTTTAAGGTAGCGCACCCGTAATGATTTCCCGCGATTTATTCAAAGATCGAGGAGCCTTTTTACCTGTTTACTTATGGATATCTAATTTAAGCGGGAATTAAAGTGAAGTTGTCATGGCCGAGTGGTTAAGGCGATAGACTATTTTTTTGATCTTCCCGCGCAGGTTCGAATCCTGCCGACAACGCACACTTTTTAACGACGCGTTTTATTTCTTATCTAACGTAATTTGAATGAATATAGCATATAAGCTATGTTAATTGATAAATATGTTGCTATTGTTATGCATATTCTTAAATTTTTAGAATTGAAACAACGTTATGGCTAAATTGGGTGATTTACTGCTAAAAATACGAATCATGCATGTTACATTTTTATTTTTATTTCAAAAAGTGAACGGTTAATCCGTGTATTTCTTGGTATTTTTGCTGTATATAGTGTATCTATAAAAACTAATTCAAAATATTACTTCAATGATACTATTTTGAATTTTATGTTACTGTTTTTAACCAACCCAATTTCTACTTGGCTGAAACCACTTACCTTTTATGGCGCTCTTCCATAGATAACAAGTTATAAAAAATGTATGTAAAAGAATACTTACTTCATCTTATTTAAACTTTAAACACCTTTACTGCATCTGTACACGTCAACTACACCCATATTTGGAAATCTGGACGAATTATGGAACTGCTGTCATATACCCCAGGGGTGCAAATAAACTGGACAAAAGCCGAGCAAGGGTTGGTTTTGAAAAAATCAGTATATTTTTTGTAAAAGCATGGAAAGCCTACCTAAAAATTTGCATGTATTTAGTGAAATGATGCTGATTAAGAAAATAATACATTAGATTATATTTGGAAAGGTGCCCATTACGGGTGCGCTACCTTAAACATGTTGTACACACATAAAAATATGGGACATTTATGGCTGGTGAGCGGAGTATAGGTGAGTAGAAATATGGAGGAGTTTTGTTGGAGTTGGTGAATATCGATTGTAATTCACGAGTTGTAATAGAAAATGATATTTTCACGAGTGACGCAGCCATTCCGGACAATATAATTCCCCATTGGGCGCCCCCATGTATTTTAAAAGGAAGATCATCCTTACGTCAAACATCAATGCATAGTAGTCGCCCTTGGTAAAAGTGCCTTTTATTGGGGTCACAATGGGGAATTCAAAGATATATAAAGGATATAAGCCTCGCTCTAGGAAAACGTGTCATAATGCATGTGCGTCCCAGATTAGCCTATGTGGGCTACAGGGCCAACACTTTTCGCCTAAACTTGATTTTCGATGTGAAGAGACTTACGTCAATGGAAAACAAAAGATTAAAACGGAAAGTATCGTGCCTCTTTAGCCGTTGCGAACTTCACAGGCTTATCTGCCACGACTCTTTACGCACATGCATTAAGCCCCGTTTTTTCTAGAACGAGGCTCATATTTTATCGCAGTATATCGTCTTGTATTTTTGTAACAGCTGGTGAGAATAAACTTTCTCCTAAAATACTATTTCTACGTAACTTAGAATAACTATGAACAGGATTTTTCAAATTTGTTTGTTCTAGTTACAATATCAAATCGAGTAACAAAATCGCATTAAAACGTGTTTGTTTTTTATGTTTCGTTTTTCATATTGCCCAACCAGAATAAACACTCACATACAATTGATCACTATTTTTCTCTAGTCACTAAAACGCAAAACAAATATAACTGAATGTCCATTTATTTAATTTGGACGATAAGTTGCACTTTGTGATCCCTAGTTTACACAGTCTGACATCGCCAAAGATAGCTTGTGCACCAGCGGCCTTTCGACAGGAAATCAATCAAGTCGGTTTACCGGATGCGCACGTGATAATCCGGAAAATCGATTGAGAGAGCACGGCGTACTTTGGTGTTGAGTCTGACTAATTATAACTTCCTACTTTTTTTATATTTTACTACCGACCACGTTCAGCACGGCGTACTTTGGTGTTGAATCTAACTAATCATAACTTCCTAGTGTTCATATATTTTACTACCGACCACGTTCAAGCTCTGAGAAAGGAACGATTAATGCCCACGAATTATCGGAATTGCGTTAGTCTTAACTTAGTAAAAAAAATCACACATTGGCAGTAAAGAGTAGGCGAAAAATAAATTACGAAATAATTTGTTATCGGAAGTAAGTTGTGGGTGTATATTGGTTCATATCGTATATGCAATAGTCAAGGCTGTTTGTGCGAGGCCACGAAATATTAAAGATATCTTGAAAAAACTCCTAAATCATAAATCACAATTAGCCGCGATCATGGAAAAAAGGGGTTTAATGCATTTGCGTAAAGTGTCGTCCCAGATAAGCCTGTGTAGAGACTAATCATGGACAACACTTTCTACAGAAACTGGATTTTCGTTGACTGGAATGTACGGGCTTATCTGGGACGTCACTTTACGCACATTCATTAAGCCCCGTTTTCCCAGATCGATACTCAAATTAAAGAGCGATTGCAAAGGACTCGCTATCCAAAAACCTTTAGCAAGAACATACATTACAAGTGAACCTTTCGTCGGCAACGGTCAGTAGTTTTGCAATAGTTCATGCCATCATATGTATTTCACCTTTTAAATACATGTTCAGCACATTCATTTCACAGAAGTCGCAGATTAACACGGTAGCATATTTCACAAGTTAATAAATCACTAATTGTTCGCTTGGTGTACACGTTAACACGTCAGCATTATTCACAAGTCACTAAATGACTAATTATTCGATACATTTATTAATATTATTTTAACACGAATTGCCAATAAATTCATCATAACGCATAATGCTATTCATTCTTATATAATATGCTCTAAACCTCGCTTTAATTTCCTTAATTTAAATTTTCTGCGTTTGCTTTAATGTATCAGATATGAATACAATCAACCCACAACCTATTGCTGCAATGCTGTTATATTTCGAATGAATTTCTGTATTTATTTCCTTGAAAACCAGTTATAAAACAACTTGTGTATCATTAATTTTTGTCATTTCCTTAGAAAACCACTTTAACAAGTATCATTTTAACATAATTTACAACAATATCTTATCTTATATCATGATTAGCGTCCTTGTTTCACATCAATATCACCAGCACACTTAATAATCGCGCAGTCGTGCGCATTCTTTCTTTGTATTCAAATAGAAAATTGAACCGTCTGCATATCTATTTGCGTTCAAAAATTTGGAAATGGAACGCAAAAATCTTTTCTTGTCTGTTATTTTGTGTTTTATTTACACGATGCTCACACATAAAATACTATAAACATTTTTTATATTTGCATCATTAAAGGGGCCTTTCCACGTTTTGGTAAATTGACAAAATTAAAAAAAGTTGTTTCAGATTCGCTAATTTTCGTTTTAATTATGATATTTGTGAGGAAATGGTAATACTGAACATTTACCATGCTCTAAAATATCCATTATATGCATCTTTTGACGATTTGAAAACCTGAAAATTATAAAGCGTTGCAACGCGAAACAATTGAATAATTTGGAAAGTTCCGTTGTTGTCGTCATATTTTGTAAAACTACGAGGATTGCTTATATAAAGTAAAAAATACATGCCCTCGTAACATGAGCACGGAAAGCCGAGTGGGCTAAGCGGGAGACTTTTTTTCTCCATGACTCCAGGGGTCAGTGAATTGAGCCCAGTTGGGGGTTACTTTTTTTCTTTTTTTTAATAGATTTTTTTTTTTTTTTTACTGGAGATGTTTAAGTCCAATTTTTAAATTTATCAATATAAAGCATTTAATGACACACTTTTATACATGCCAAAATCTGTTAAATGGCCCCTTTAATGGCCATCAGCAATCCTGCACAAAACGAGTGCAAGTTACTAGCAACTATGTTAAACGCCAACAGGGCGTTCAGTGCTTTGACTCTATTTCGGCGTGTTTTAGTCATGATGCACTAGTTAGTTAATTGCACACGTGAAACCTGCAGACGAGATTTCCTGCACTAGTGGGGGTTCTTTTTAGACTGGTCTCCGGGCAAAGTTAATACGAGCCGTGACATGGGAAAACGGGGCTTAGTGCATTTGTGTCGAAACTTAGTGCATTTGTGTCGTTCTAGAATAGCCTGTGTCGTCCGCACAGGGTGATCAGGGAAGATAATTTACGCCGCATTTGATTTGGTTTAGAAGAGACCTACTCAAAACGAAAAATTACATACAAGCAAAAAGTGTCGTCCTAGATTAGCCCGTGCGGACTGCACAGGCTTATCTGGGACGACACTTTTCGCACATGCATGAAGCCCGGTTTCTCTAAAACGATGCTCAAGCGGATTCGCAGTTCAGGGGATAAGTTTCGATTGGGTCATTTGAATATTTAAATAACATATTATTCTCATCTTAGTAATTAAATTTAATATAAGAATGTCGATGTGTGTGTGCTGAGGAGGCATTATTGTTTATAAACAAATAACCCTAACCCTAACCCTAACCCTAACCCATCTGAGTAATTACATTTAATATAAGAATTTCGATGTGTGTGTACTAAGGAGTCATTATTGTTTATAAACAAATGTGCCCTGCTTTGTGAAAAAGGGGTTTAATGCATGTGCGTAAAGTGTGGCCTCAGATATGCCTGTTCAATCCGCACAGGCTAATCAGGGACGACACTTTCCACTTAAACAATATTTTTGCTAAGATTTATCTTTAAAAGATAGATATCATTAAAGTTGAAAGAGTCGTCCTGGATTAGCCAGTACGGACTGCACCGTCTAATCTGGAACGACACTTTACGCAAATGTATTAAGCTCCCTTTTCACAGTTCATATACAAATTCAATGCTGAAAATACTATTCAAATCGTACGTGAATTATAGCCACACAAAAATCATACTGATGATAAAGCTTTTAACAGAATCGGTATATTGTTATTTTGACCCGACTTCTCAAATAGACTAACGTTAATCAATGTACATCGCCGAAACAGACAGACAGACAAACATACAGACATACAGACATACAGACAGACAGACAGACATATAGGCAGACAGACAAACATACAGACAGACAGACAGACAGACAGACAGACAGACAGACAGACAGACAGACAGACAGACAGACAGACAGACAGACAGACAGACAGACAGACAGACAGACAGACAGACAGACAGACAGACAGAAAGACAGACAGACAGACAGACAGACAGACAGACAGACAGACAGGCAGACAGACGGACGGACAGACGGACGGACGGACGGATGGACGGATAGACAGACAGACAGACATACAGACAGACAGAGACAGACAGACAGACAGACAGACAGACAGACAGACAGACAGACAGACAGACAGACAGACAGACAGACAGACAGACAGACACACAGACAGACAGACAGACAGACATACAGACAGACAGACAGACAGACAGACAGACAGATAGACAGACAGACAGGCAGACATAATAGTTTATGTAAGTCTCACTTTTGTACATACAAATACAGTAAAACAGAACGTGTAGATTAGCGGTACACAACAATTCGAACTAATGTTTAATAACATGTTGACATATAACATTCAACATGTCATTGCACTTAAATGTAGTACTTCCCGTATTCTTAAGTATAACAACGTTATTTTTCATTAACTGTGACCAGACAGGGGAAAGTTTGTAAACACAAGTTCATAATGCTATATTAATCAGCGGAAAATATGGCTTCAATTCAATACCCGAACAACATTACCATTTATAACAAAATAATGGTATTATTACTAATATGTCGTTGCTTCAAATCGGAATCATCTTTGTATTGTGTAATATTGTGTGTTATTTATAAACCGCAACCGACGGTACGTTTATGTATGAAGTGGAACATACTGTATGTTTTAATGTTTACATTGACATGACATGATTGCAAAAGTTTAGCATGCTTAGTATTAAAGAAATTAAAATAAGCAAGAGTAACGTGATTGTAAAGTATGTTTTATTTAATTAACAACATGAAAAAATAATAACACAAACTACATGCGTGAAATAATTTGTATTTAACCATTCTTCCATAGTATTTACAATATTATTGTTGAAAATACATAAATAATCCATTATTGACATGCAAATGTGTGCACGATAATTATATCGCCGTATATCTTCATTCGATATATTACTGGTAAAAATATAATTCCAGTTCGCCTTTAAAATATAATTCCAGCTTGTCTATGTTCACTTGATAGCGTTCGAATAACGATTACCGGACAGACTGACCGAGAACTGACCTTGATACCTTGCGGGATGAAAGAATTTTAAGAGAGATGATGATTCAACTGCTTGATCTTCGTATTGTTTGAAACTTAATGCTTTAACATGTTAAAAGGCCAATTTTGAAAAAAAAAGTTTAAAAAAAACCTATCGGGATTGTTAACGCCAATCCATACATGCTATAAAATAGATAAGTGTGCATAATGCAATATGGCAGTCATTACTAAATATGAGAACATAGCCTTTGAAGTTTAACCCTTTCTCTCAGAGGCAAATTGAAAATGGCTATGTACAAAACAACATTAAAACCAGAACAGCCTGCGAGTAACTCTCTGTCTGTTCAGGTTCTATGCTGTTTGCTGCTCATGAGTATCTAAGGGTTGGAAATGAAGCCTTTAAAACTTGAATCTAGTAGTAAAAGTCTTTAATTCAATTTAACTTCTTAAGTGACTACAAATGCATCAACAAAGTATTTAAATGGTAACGGGTTAAAAGCTCACGTGCTGACAATGTGCACAATAATATTAAGTGACACACACAGACTGTATTGATTTCTAGAATTGAGTGAGAAGCTGGTGTAACCTTTTAGCCTTGTTATTGTAGATAAAACAGTTAAACGCTAAACACGCAGTTTACATCGTTGCAAAACGCTGTGCTGAATCCCATTCATATAAATTCACGCAAAATAGTAAGTACATTGAATTACCTGTTTAGGTTAATGAGATAAAGTTTTGTAGATTCCACTCTTTCTATTTCGCGCAGTGTTGTTATTTTTCATTAATACGAAAAACCATTTATTCATTTGAGCCTATTTGCCGGAAATTTTCTTAGGATATGTGTTGGCAGTTACAAATGTCAATTATGATAACAGTCTGGGGGAGACAGCTAAGCCGAAAAAAATGAATACAACCACCACGCGCGCAAGTTTTACGCTAAACACGCAGTGTACATCGTTGCAAAACGCAGTGCTGAATCAATTTCATATAAATTCAAAGAAGAATTGGAATTTTGCTTACGCTTTAATACTCAAAATAGGCAGTCAATTGAATAACCTGTTGATGTAAATTAGATAAGGTTTTGTAGATTGCACGCTTTTTATTTCTATTTGTTATTTTGTCTTCAAAACGAAACCCCATTTATTCATTTAGGCCTATAAATTAAGGTACAGTCTGGGTGAGAAAGCTACGCCGAAAAAAAACTGAATCTAAGCACCTTGGTGCAAAAGTTCACACGCGGATATTTATGTTAAATTTCATCACTTTATACTCACCTCTTCAAGTTAACATACAAACGGTAATTTGCAAATCTATATGCGATCCCCCCTTTCTCCAGCCCCAAGCAGAAAAAAGCCCCTTTAATAAAACTGAACAAAATACAATGTACTGTAGTGGACTTTGCAAATGCTTAAAGTGTCACAACCCTCGAGTTGTTTCCGTCTCCTCTTGATGACTCAGCACCAATCGTGATACACCGACTATTTGACTGTTTGATGAATCCTCTATAAGATAGATATACAAATGTATGATGAATCCTCTATAAGATAGATATACATTGGCTATCTCCGGAATCATCCGTAAGATAGATATACATTGACTAGCTTCGGCATCCTTCGTTAGATAGGTATACATTATCCGGAATCCTCCGTAAGATTGATATATAGCATCTGCTGATAAAGAATTCACTTACCAAGTCGATACGCACGCATTTGTTCGAAGCAAATCGCACTTGAAAAATGTAATCAGCATCAAGACAACTTAAGATTAAAAGAAAAGCAAATATAGTGTTCTATAAAAACAAATCTGATTAATTATCGAGCGCCGGTACTTGTTAACATGTTGACCTTACTAACTAAATCACGTTTAAATAGACCAAATAGAAACTGAACACTTGCATATGTTTAAGATATTAACCTCTTAAATTATCATCGCACGCGCTGAAGACACAGCAGAAAATATATGCCTGTACATGTTTTTTGTTATATATTTACCCCAAACATTTGCATCAAATTAATTGAAGGCCAAATAGGAACTGTGCGCATGTTTGAAAGACAAATAGAGAATACTAGGTCGGTGCCGAATAAAGCAAAGTTTATTTTGCGAGGCTTAGAAAATATGTACCACGAGCCTTGGCGAGTGGTTCAGATTTTCGTCCCGAGCAAAATAAACTTTGCTTTATTCGGCACCGACCTAGTATTCGATTTATCCCATCAATTTTCTAAGTCGTAAATTATTTCTTTATTAAAAGAATAGAAAAATAAAACTACACGGAAAATCCCAAAGTTATTTTAAGCAAAAATTGGTTCATTATTTAAATCGTGCCGAGCCTAATACCTTACAAAAAGATCAGTAACTAACCTGTTTTTCTGTTTATCATACCTCGACGTCCCCTATTTTTAAGAAACAATGAAAAAAAAACACTAAACAACTGCAGCGTTAGCGTGAAAGAACATGCAATGTGTCGTATGATGTGTTAATAATGACGTCACGAGTACGCGCACTTAATATTTGTAAATAATGTTTTTTTGCTTTTTGAGTTGCATTATTTGTTAAAAAAATATAGTACATCTTGGTATCAAATTGTTTGTTTTGTTGAATCTGATTCGACTTTACTAAAAATGATTACTTTATAGTTGATTCCGAGTTATATGACCATTCTCCGCCGCGCGTGACAGCTATATTTCAGCACTGCCGAAATAGAGGAAAATTTATTCCAAAGCGGTTTATTTCGACAATGCACGTCTGATGGTGGGATAAAATTATATGTGTGTTTTTTATTGTTTGTTTGTTTCTTTGGTTGGGTTTCTATTCAACTTAACAATATTTGGTTAATTTCGCCAAATAAAGAATAATACTTGAGCTTAAATAACAGCACACGGTCATATTGATATGTTTGTTAATCTTGCGAGGATAAAATGTTGCTATTAAAATCGTATAAACTCGCTTTAATATTACCAATGGTAATCAAACTATGTAAAACAAAAGAATATAGGCGACCATGGACGGGCCTCCTTGCGTTACATTGACAAAATAGTAAGTGCGAAAATGTTTAACGAACCGCAGCCAAAGACAAACATAATAACGTACGCCTCTTAAAATATAATCACGTTAAATAATATGTTTCTTCAAACGTTGTCAGTATGTTTCGCATTTTAACATAATACTTTCTTATTGTTCCATTTATATGCAGACCAAATAACCGTCGTAATACTACTACTTTAAAAAAAGATTTCCAGAGAAGCAATGTCAATACAATGATGTTTGAATTGAATTGTTATTTATTGGCCGTTGGTTAAATCCTTGCATAAAAAACTTAAAATCGTTGTGTATTTGCCGATAAGGTACGATAAATTGAAAACAACGGTCGACGTGGCGTTGTGGATATAATTTTCCGCATTGGCACCGAGATATCACGGGTTCAATTCCCACTGTTTTAGCGTTCTTTACACGTCTATAATCACACCCCATATTGCTCTATCCAGGAAACTGACTCGAGAGCTTTCAATAAACCGAACCATTTAAATGAACTTCAGCGACTGTAGTTAATTTGCCTTTAAAACAGCGGCAAATAAAACGAAATCCGGCTGCTGATATATGAATACCTTAATAAACACGAACAACATGGTTTCGGATAAACCTAGGTTCGGGTAAACATTTTTTATGGTTTAGCATTCGCGGTAATGCCATTATTGCCAATTGTTTCTTGCCTTATACGATACAGACCAACAGATAAAACTCAACACTTAACATGAAATCTAATATTGATGTGGTCAAAACCATTCTTTAGTCCTAGCCTGTTCATACAGTCACTCTCTGTAGAAACAATTGCGTCGTTTAAACCTATTGTTGTTACACTGAAGGCATCACTTGTTTCTTGATGTGTTTTGTGTTGTCTACTGACGTCAACGGAAGCGTAAAGGTCAAAGACGGGTCCTAAAGTGGAGTACTCCAATCTTGCCAAAATAATGTAGGTTATTATGTTAGGAACTGTTGCTGCAAGATTAACACATGGCCAAAATGTTCTCAAATTGTCTTAAGAGAGCTATTATCATTAAGCCTCTTTATTGGAAGTCTGGGTTTAAGGCATTTGTGTAAAGTGTAGTCCCAGATTAGTCTGTTCAGTCCACACAGGCTAATCAGGGGCGACACTTTCCGATTTTATTGTACTTTTATATTTTCAAGGAAGTCTCTTCTAAACACCCATTCAGTTATAACATTTAGTATTTTTTTTGTTTTTGGTAGCGTAACAATTAAAGCGTCATAATTATAGCTTTGATGACAGAAAATAAGCAATGCTCATGGAGTTATGACTTAACGGAATATAAGGTGAGGGCTTAAATCAGAATTACTCAAGGTTGACTTTGTTTATGAACAATGATACTGTGAAAAAGCAGACATATTTGCCCCATCTTCTCTCCGGCGAAAACACTGAACGTTTCGGATGTGGGTGTTTAATCACTTTATAAACGGAAGATAGACTTTCAATTGTAAGAAAATACTCCACTAATCTATGTAATATTACGGGCGTACTTGACAAACATTCACGAGCAAAAAATACTTGTGTTAGTGTTGTGAAGAAGAGATATTGACTACAATATGCTTGGGGTTTCAACGTTTTGGTTTGACGCCATGGGATTGAAACATAAAGTCATGTATACAGGATGTTTACTTGTTTTTACTATTGGAGTTTTAGGTAAGTCCCATTTTATTATTGTTGGAAAATCATTTTATATTGATTAATTAGATATGTTTTATTTACTGAAGCTAAGACAATACAACCATTGTGTTTAATGTAAAATTATAACGTGATCTACAGTGTATGTATATCGTAATAAAGGGACTTGTTTACAGATTATCCTAACCTTAAAATGTCACAAATATTATATACTAACACATATTTAGTATAGGGAATAGTCTTTATTAATAATCAAAGCAAAACAAACGAGTTAAATACATGTTTCACCACACGAACGCTCTGTTCGTATTACACGCATTTTCAAAAATTATCGATGAGATTTTAACGATAGTTGTATCAATGAGATACACAAAAAATCACCAGTGCATTATTCTGTGCAGTCTTTACTTGCATTAGACGACCGTCAATAACGGGGTGTTGCGAAAGATTTCGTGGCTAATTTCGCATTGTTTTTATTTTTTATAAAATATATGCATAAATACAAACGAAGAATACAAATGAGATTTCTAAAAAGTTTAACCGCCAAACGCGAATAATCCATGCATGTTTATAATATTTATGCGCGCGTTATTCGAACAGACCTGTTAAATGGTTTGACGGACATTATAATTCGTTCCGATTATTGATAGTGTCGGATATAATCGCGATCATGCTTAATATATTGTTCACGTTGGTGAAATATCTTTTTATTAAACCAATCTAAAAAAGAATTTATAACAACATTGTAGAACGTACATACAGAATCTATAATTGACATGTGATGTGTGCATGATAATTATATACACCATAGTAATATCTTATTTAAAAGTAATGTCTGGTCAAAGTATAATTCCAGTTCGCATTCAAAATATAATTTTAGTTCGCTTAAGTTATCTCGATAGCATTGAAATAACGATTCCATGAGAAACAGACCTCGAACTGACCTTGATAACTTGCGGGATTATGGAATAGCGTGCATTTTAAGTTATGTCAAGATTCACCTGCTTGATCTACGGAATGTTTGAAAACTTAATGCTTTAACATGTTTAGATGCCAATTTAAAAAAAAGTTTAAACAAATATCCGGATTTTTTAAAAAAACAAAGCATGTATGCTATAAAATACATTAGTGCACATAATGCAATATGGAAGTCATACAAATATATATACGAACATGTCCTTTGAATAATACAAAGCTCGGGTGCTGACAATGTGCAAAAAATATTAGGGAAACACACAATTTGTTTTGATTTCTAGAATTGAGTGTGAAGCTTTTGAATAACTTGTATCCCTTTAGCCTTGGTATTGTAGATTAAATAGGTGTTGGAGCATTCAGCAGATAGTTGATGTATCACGATCGGTCATCAAGAGGGGGCGGACAAAACTCGAGGGTTGTGGCACTTAAGGCATTGCAATGTCCACTGCACGGGTGTGGATAGGGGGTCGCACATAGATTTGCAAATGACCGTTTGTATGTTAACATGAAGAGTAAAGTATACAGGGATGAATCTGTATAAAGATATCAGCGTGCGAACGTGCGCGCGTGTGTGTTTTCATTCAGTTTTTTTTCGGCTTAGCTGTCTCCCCCAGACTTTAACTCAGCTGACATTTGTAATTGCCGAAAATTTCCGGCAAATAGGCTCAAATGAAGAAATGGAGTTTTCGTATTAATGAAAAATAACACAACTGCGCGAAATAGAAAGCGTGGAATATACAACACTTTATCGCAATAATATAAGCAGGTCATTCAATTGACTATCTATTTTGCGTAGTATAGCGGAAACACAATTTATATCCTGCGTGCATTTATATGCATGGGAAATAAGCACTGCGTTTTACAACAATGCAAACTGTGCGCTTACGGTTTTACTATTTGATTTACAATAACACGGCTAAAGGGATACACCAGCTTATCACTCAAGTCTAGAAGTCAATACAGTTTGTGAATGTCGCTCATTTTTATTTTGAACATTGTCAGTTCGTTAGCTTTTAAACTTTAAAGGCTGTGTTCTCATATGGCTACTATAATGCCTTATGAGCACTAGTATATTTTATAGAATATATGGATTGTTGATACCTATCAGGATAGTTTTTTAAACCAAGTATTATCATTTCAATTTATGTTTCTTCTAAATTTGCCTTTAAACATGTTATATCATTAAGTTTCAAACAATACGTAGATCAAGCAGGTGAATCGTGACCTCACTTACACAATCGTGAAACATCGACTATCTCCGGAATCCTCCGTAAATTGATTAACGGAATAAATCGTTTCAGTAGGCGAACAGTGACCTCTCTTAAACTGCATTGCATTCTAACCCGTTAGGTATCAACGTCAGTTCGCGGTTGGTCAGTCCCGGAATCGCTCACTCTGGATCAGCAGACATTTATTGCTTAAATCGGGAGGCGGAAAACTACAACGGGCGAGGCATGGTATGGTATTGCGCAAGGGGGGGTTAGAGGGTTAGGGTTAGGGTTTGGGTTAGTGTTAGGGGTCGGGTTAGGGTTTGGGTTAGCCTAAACCCAACCCTAACCCTAACCCGACCCCTAACCCGACCCCTAACCCGACCCCTAACCCTAACCCTTACCCTAACCCTTTTTTGGGGTAATCACCCCTGACCATGCCTCGCCCGTTGTAGTTTTCCGCCTCCCTAGTTGCCTATCTTACGGAGGAGTACGGAGATAGCCGATGTATCATGAGTGGGAATCGTTATTTCAACGCCATCGAGTTAACTAAGGCAAACTGGAAATATATTTTGAAGGTGAACTGCAATGATATTTTGACCAGCAATTAGTATCTGATATGAGGGTATACGAAGTATCTAATTATCATGGACACAGTGCGTGTCATTAATGGATTGTTTATGTATTTTCAACAATAATATTATAAATACTATTTTAGATTGGTTTTATAAACATTATTTCACCAACGTGAACAATAAATTTAGCAAAACGGGGCTTAATGTATGTGCGTAAAGTGTCGTCCCAGATTAGCCCTTGCAGTCCGCACAGGTTAATCACAGACGATACTTTCCGCCTGTATTGTATTGTTCGTTGACATGAATTCTCTTCATGGCGAAAATCCAGATTCTGTAGAAAGTGGTGTCCCTGATAAGCTTTTGCAATGGCTTATCTGGGACGATACTTTGCGTAAATACATTAAACCCCGTTTTCCAAGAGCGCGGCGCGCGGCCAGTTGTAATTATTTAAATAAATGGATTACCGTATTAAATCGCTTTCAGGAGTTTTATCAAGATATCTTTTATGTTTCTTGGCCTCGCAAAAAATAATTATTGCATATACGATATTAACCTACATTCGCACACAACTTACTTTAGAGAAAAATGAATTTCGTAAATGTAATTTCGCCTACCCTTTACTGCAAATGTGTGCATTTTTTACTAAGTTAACGCCTATCACGATTCCGATAATTCGTAGGCATTAATCGTTCCTTTCTTAGAAGTTGAACGTGGTTGGGAGTAAAATATTAAAACTAGGAAGTTATGGAAAGTCATACTCAACACAAAAGTATCCCGTGCTGTCACAATCGATTTTCCGGATTATCACAAGCGCAACCGGTAAACCGACTTGATTTATTTCCTGTCTATCTTTTGCGATGTCAGACAATGTAAACTAGGGATCGCAAATTCCAAATTATCGTTCATGTAAAATAAATGGACATTCATGTATATTTGTTATGCGTTTTTTGTGACTTGGGAAATAAACGGGTCATTTTTTGTGTGAGCATTTATTCTGGTTGGGCAAAACGAAAAACGAAACATACAAAACAGAACACGTTTCATTGACATTTTGTTTCTCGATGTGTTATTGTGACTAGAACAAACAAATTAAAAAATATATATTATAGTTTCCGTTCTAGGTTACGCATGACAATTATTAAGTATGTTTAATAGTTCATTATCACCAGATGTTACACAAATACAAGACGATAAAATATGAGCCAAGCTCTGGAAAAACGGGGCTAAATGCATGTGCGTAAAGTGTCGTCCCAGCTTAGCCTGTGCAGGCCTCGACAGCTAATAAGGCTCGAAACTGTCCATTCGTATGGTATTTTTCGTTAAAGTAAGTCTCTTCGTAGCGAAAATGAAGTAAATGCGAAAAGAGTCGGTCCTTATTTGCCTGTGTGCACTACATAGGCTAATCTGTGACCCACATGCATTATGCCACCTTTTTTTAGAGCGAGACTCATACTAATATATTTTAGACAACGTTGTGACCCCTAATTAAAGCCAATTTTACCAAGGGCGACTACTCTGCATTGATGTTTATAAAAAAACATACGGATGAGCTTCCTTTTAAAATACATGGGGACGCCCAACGGTGAATTGTATTGTTCGAGATTGCAAAAATACGAAAATAATCATTTGTAAGCATAAAATAAAAATAAAATGTGTTGGATTTTGTGGAATACATGATGCGCCACTTAAAAATATCATTGTCTATGATCACTCGTGAATTATTCCACCAACATGATTAAAGTAAAGACATTTTAATCTTAAGAAAATTAGAGCGCATCCGAGACTATGCCTAAAAAATGTTTATCTGAAAACTACCATTATGTTTTGATATCTTACTGAATCACCTGTTTTGAATTAAACGGGTCTATCTTAATTTATGTGCTCATATAAAAGATAGTGTATATGTCATAAGGTATGAACTCAAACACAGTTTTTGTTTGTGAATAATCAAACGAAACAGATCTGTCTTTTGTAAGGAATTAATCGAAACCGATTTGTCTCTCGTTTTGAGTAAAATCAGTTGTTGTTTGCAAATAATCGATCTAAATATACAGTTTTATTTCGACTGAATCAATATATCCTGAGATGCCGTTCGTAAGAAATCAAACCAACCAGAGTTGTTTTTCGTATACATCAAACGAAACTGTGTTTTCCATCTTTGAGAATCAAATTAAACAGAGTTAACATCAAACTATAAGAAACAAAACCGAAACAATTATTTTTTGAAATAAATCTTAAGACACGTAGTTGGGTTTTAAGAAATTAAACCAATCATAATTGTCTTTTGTAAGGAAACAAGGCAAATTAATTGTGTAAGTTCGTTTTTAAGGAATCATACCTTACATATTTTTCTTTCGATAGCGTTTGCTTTTACCCAGACCAACGTTGTATTTCGTACAAAATCAAATCAAACACAGTTGTTATTCGTAAGGAATCAAACCAAACTGAGTTGACGCTTGAAAGAAATCAAATTGCACTTTGGTCGTTCGAGATAACTTATTGTCATATAGCGCAGTAGTGTATACACGTACGCTAGATGGATGTTGTATATCAAAGATCCCACCCTAAGTTCACAAAACGACACTTTCCGATTGCGAATTCCGCTGTTCTTTCCGCAAACCACACACTTTGTGCATGTAATCTTAAATGTTTTATTGGATTGATATACAATGTATTCAGCTATATATATAACAAATATGTGGGCACTGCTCTGTGCAAAAGGGGTTTAATGTATGTGTGTAAAGTGTCGTCCAAGATTAGTCTGTGCTGTCCGCAAAGGTTAATCGTCTGTGAACTGCATTGTAATCTTTATCGCGTCCGAAGGACTTGTTTACCGATTAGCATACCTTTAAACGTATTAGTTATTGCATATTATAACACGCATTTAATATTCGAAAAAGTCTTTATTAAAATAAAAGCGCACATAGTTGAATAAAATATATTGCCATGATCGGAATTCGAACCCGGAACCCTTTTGAAGTGAACTGTCACACGCTATCTTTAAACCGTTTTTATACCACATTTGAGTGCAAGTAAACATTTTGCCAAACTATGAACAAGTCCTGTCAAAAAGGGTGGTCCGTTTTGACATATGACATCATGTAATTGACATGTTTTATACAAATTTAATGCGACGTCACTTTCATTAATAAAAAAAATGATCATTTTATGTGTCGGTACTTACTTTCGCACGTGTTAATTTCCATTTTACGAATAAATAAGTTTTACCAGTATGTTATAATATAATCTCTTTCTCCGTGTACATTTTTTGCAACACTCTCGTGTTTATGTTACACTTATGCTTGTATTTAACAAATACTATTATATGGAAATAGACGTGAAATACTGTAAAATCATAAACATTCGTTTGACATTTATTTTCCGTAGACTTTGTAGGTTTACCGCTCCACGAATGTAACACAAACACATCAGAAAATGATCGGCGTAAATTCCTACGTGTCTACATAAATTCATTATTTCAGAAACCATGAAATTCCATGGCGACAAATGCAAATGAGTTTACAGTAATTGACAGTTTATTTCTTGATTATGCATTGCAATTATTTAGGTCATTTGTAAGTCAATAAGTATGGTCCGACATTTTTTCGTAAGTCTGTATTTGTGTTTAGAAGAGACTTCATTCAAATAAATTCTATAAAATAGAAACGTGTAGTCCCTGATTATCATGTGAAGACTGCTCATGCTAATCAAGGACGACACTTTACGCACCCACATTAAGCCCCGTATTCTCAGATCAAGGCTCCACTATTTCTTTGCTGTTTGTCTCCGTATGCTGCATTAAACTGTGCTTATCTCTCCAGCATTGAACTGCAAGGTTCAGGGGTATACTTGAACCACATTCGATTATTTAATTTAGACGTTTGTTCCTAAGCCCGAAAATACTTTCCACACCGGTATCAGTGTACAAGTATGAAACGTGCATGCATCGTTCTGTTTAACATGTAGTTTCGCACACGTATTTTATATCATCATGTGTTTAAGTCATAGTTCATTTTTAACAAAGAATTTCCATAACACAAATATCGCAACTTGCTTCACAATACGAAATACGCCGCCGTGGGTATTCGTTAAGCTTTACGTACCGAGGTCTATTCGTAAGGCTGACTGCATATCAAGTCAGTATGCAACAATGGTGTTATTATTCTACATTTGTTAGTTATGAAGTAGGTACTTGCATAGGTAAGTAAACTGCTTGATGTTTAAGTTCGCTTCGTAACAGAGTGGGTTTGTTTACCGAAACTCAAAATTACCGAAACTCCGCACGGTCGTTAATGAGGAATTAATTACGTATTGGGGATATGTTCGTTTACCAGTCTATTGTAAGATTTATGTGTCAGGACGGCCAACATAAAGAAATTTATACGGTTCCGAAAACATTAGATTGCTTCGTGATAATTTATGTCGCATAAACTAAAGAGCAAAAACAACAACATAAAACCTACCCTACGCCACTCCAAAAAACAAACAAAAACTAACAAACCCCAAAAAACAAACGCCGTCAACTACAAATGCAAACAAACAACAACGACAACATAATCAAAGCGCTGAAGGCACTGAAGTTGTTCGCCCTTGATTCGCTTGTGCGCATTGCACAGGCTAATCAGTGTGCACAGGCTAATCTTATTTGACATGCAATTAGCCCCGTTTTCCCTGAAAGCAGCCAATATGTACAGATTTCAATGATAAACACTTGACTGGCTAATGTCGTCTAACAAGCTGGTATATACACTCACTGCAGAAGTAGAGCAGAAGCATTTGTCGTATGCAGTGCAGACAGGCAGCGGTAATCGCTCCTACCATAGTGAGTTGCGGTTCTTACCGTAGCTAAGGCTTCTAAGCACATACTGATTTGCAAAATCTGTAAATTTAGTCGGCCGCAAACGCAACCAACTTAAAACTACAGCACACACATTAAAAACAAACACAATAATAAAACATGACCAACGGATTTTTCTTTATTTACCTTTTCTGAATAACTTCTTAAGTATCAAATGATTGTTCTGCGACATTTAAGTGTGACCACTACTAATTTCTGTTAAATGTTTATTAATGTTCAATTTAATAGAAGCAAAATATATTATTTGTTTTGTTATGACTAATGTAATTTCCGTGGATTGTCACCGGATGTTGTTTGATGGCATGTTATTCCGTCATATACGTTTACTTTTGCGTTGTATGTGGACACATTTTACAAAGTAAAATAAAAAATGATGCCAGTCTGTACATGCGCCTGGCTAAGTTTGGGAGAACGGAGTTTTATGCATTTGGTTATCCGGATATGTATGAATAGCCGATAATTGGAAGTGAGTTGTCCAAAGTATGAGGATATCTGACAAAGTATTAAACTGTCTGAAAATATATGAGCGTGTCTTTTGTATGACAAAATAAGTTTCAATAATAAGTATCGCTCTAGGAAAACGGTGTTTAATGCATGTCTCGCTCTAGGAAAACGGTGTTTAATGCATGTCTCGCTCTAGGAAAACGGTGTTTAATGCATGTCTCGCTCTAGGAAAACGGAGTTTAATGCATGCGTCGCTCTAGGAAAACGGGTTTTAATGCATGTCTTACTATTGAAAAAGGGTGTTTAATGCACGTCTCGCTCTAAAATAACGGAGTTTAATGCATGTCTCACTCTAGAAAAACGGTATTAAATGCATGTCTCACTCTAGGAAAACGGTGTTTAATGCATGTCTTACACAAGGAAAACGGTGTTTAATGCATGTGTGCAAAGAGTCGTCAATATTAAGTGGTGCAGTCCGCGCAGGCTAATCAGGGACGACAGTTTTCGCCTAAATTGTATTTTGGCTAAGAATGTAATAGCTGTAAACAATACATACCATAAATGCAGAAAGTGTTGTCGCTGATAAGCATGTGCGGATTTCAAAGGCATATTTGGATTGACACTTTGCACTCTTGCATTAAACCATGTTTTCCAAAATCAGGACTCTTTATATACATATTGACACGGATTTAGCGTGAGTTAAATGAAAGAATGAGCAATATTTGCTAGAGCCATCTCTATAAGTATTAGTATTTTTTTCCAGAGGCCAATTTTATAAGCAACCCGCCGAGCACGTGGTATGACGGGTACATGACATGTCGACAAAGCAAGCAGACCATGTTGAGCTGGGGGATGTGGAACAATGGAACAACGGATCTGAAGATACAATATCCCGTTTGGCTCTACGGCCTCGAAGTGCGAATTCACAACAAAATTATACAAAGTATGTTAAAAGTATATTTTCGTAATAGTTTAAGTATAACAGATGGCAAAGGATGACAAAAATATAGCCGGTGAATCAATTAAGAATGCTTATGGTTTTTCCAGCGAGGTACGCGGTTAAGATAATATATTAAATTTGAACGCATTGATTTAATTATTAAAATCGGCGTATTTAGCTCCATAAGATCACCATTGACCTTACCCAACAACCAAACGGAAAGCAGGCTTATCACAATTACCATCCTTGAGTCGAATTATCCATCAGAGGACTGGTAACGATTGTCATGTTATGTCCGAGAGTTTTTTCTCACAAGAGAGATGTTGCTCTACTTTGTGAAAAAAAGTTTATGAATACACGTATCGATGCGAAAAAATATATTATTCTTTTTAAGTATATAATTGCCGTGCCTCAATTTTCAGAGAGCGCAGCAAGCGCAAGTGATTTCTCCCTCCATTTACTTACTCGAAGCATGCAGTCAAAAAGTAAAATTCGTAAAGACAGATTAATGATTAACACTTTAAAATCCTGTAACTTTGTGCACTCAGTCTAAACATTAATTTCTTATCGTTTACCTTATATACGTCAATTTGGTGATGCTTGCTTGTATACATTTTTAATTTATATAAATAAGTAATTTATTACGTTTTCATTCTGCTGTTTTAGTCCGGGTCGACACAATAAGAAATTAAGCAGTTTTAACTGGGAAGGGTGTTAAATAATTGCAAATTCATTCAAAGCCATGCTTTGTGGTAATGATCACGAAAATCTATTAATGTTTTTTTTTTTCAGACAGATTCTTCATTCTCGACCAATTACAAAGCTACATGGCCGCCTCAATTCGTTGTGTTAGAGGTCTGAGATAATGTATATATCAATACATAGTAGATGCAAGTATTGCATTACTTTACATTGTAAAACATTGTTTTGATTTTTTTTATCAAATGACAAATCGCAATCAATATGAAAAAAATGAAGTAACATTATGTATTGTCTATATTGTGGCTCCACTTTATACGTGTCCTATGCACTGTTTAAATGGCTGCCTTCAGTAGCAAAATGCAAAATTACCTATTTTTTCTAATAAATTGAAATTGTAAATGTTTAATTCAATGTCATTTTTACCGAATTATCGCTCATTAATATAGACATAATTACGTTTCATATGTATGTCTAATTGTGTTTATTAATTAACCTCTAAACACAGATAATACATTTCCGTTTAACGTATACTTGTTTTTGTTTTTTCGTCACTTTGTAGGTACATTATTTGATGAGGACTTTAACAAGTTTACATTTGAGCAGGCACACGCAATTTGTCAGAATCATACAAGTGGATCAAATATGCTGTCAGTGACGGACACTAACTTGGAAAAGTTTATTATAAACTCGGATATTATAAATATGACGTTTTGGATCAAACGTGTTGAAGTAGGAACAATTCTAAACTGTAAGTTTATATTTATAAACTATATTTATGTTTCAAAGAGTGTAAGTATGAACAATCTTAGTTCAATATGTGTACATGTAAGCTTCCGTTTATCTCAGTTGGAAGAAAACTGAGCATTTTCTCTTTGGGTCGTTTGCTTTAGTTACAAAAATTAAAGTTTACTAATACAGAAATCGGTAATTGGACGGACTAATTTCGGATGGTGGGTATTATACATGTAGAAAATGAGGAAATTATAAGAGGCTGGCTACACATATTGAAAATAGAAATACAAGGGAAAATAATTGTTATGTTTAATATTTACGGGCCAAAAGCGGATAAAATACGGATTTTTGAACACCTTGGATATACATATCCAGCAGTATAATGATCATTCACTAATCCTAGGTGGGGATTGTAACACTGTTGTTAACTATAATTTAGATAAAGTGAACGGTCAATCCGATACAATTAAAAAATGTAACAAAAAAAATAAACAATATAAAACAATGATATATTTGATATATGGCATTTAAAAATCCACATAAAAAGTATACACATGGCATTCAAACACTCAACCGCCTATATTTTGTCGCTTAGATTATTTTTTTATATCTCAGGACATTATAAATTGTTTCTTAGATTGCAACATTTCCACAGTGTTCAAATCGGACCAGTAAATAATATCAATTAAATTAAATCTACATTTATATTGCAGAGGTCCGAGGTATTTTAAAATAAATAATTCATATTTATTGGAACAAGAATATCAAAGTTTTATCCGTGCGTCTGTATCGGAAATCGCAGATATCAATAAATAGAAGGAAAAGTGAACAGGAAGAAACACTTATATATATATATATATATATATATATATATATATATATATATATATATATATATATATATATATCTCTATATTCTATATATATATATATCTATATATATCTATATATATATATATATATAGAAGATATCTAAGTTAAGAGAGAGATAGAGAAGGAGAGAGTCGAGATAGAGGCGCGGACGGATCTCTACTCTCTAGAGCGCCCGCGCTCTCGAGAGTCTCCTCCTCTCTCTCCTCTCCTCGTCTCTATCGCTCGATCTGACGGCAGAGAGAGAGAGAGAGAGAGAGAGAGATTTCAATATTGTGCAATAGCAAATAGCAATGATTTAGATAAATGCAAACACTTGATCGACTCAAAAAGTGAACGAAATATTCTAATTGAAAATAATATAAAAATAATTATGCTAGGAGGTAAGGCACAGTGGATTGAAGGCTCCGAAAAAAACACTAAACATTTTGCAAATCTGGAAAAAGCGAGCAGAAGCCAAAAGTATGCAACAACTAAAAACTAATAAAAGCATAATCCAAGACCAAAATACATACTAAATCAAACAGCAAACTTTTATAAAAATAAGTTATCAAAAATACTCCAATATAGATAAAACAATGTTGAACGTTTTTTTTACTATCATATGCAATAAAATGAGTCCAGAACAAACGCAAAATAAACAAAGTATATATCAGAGCATGCATGCGCTATAGCATTTTAAGACATGTACAACAATGAAAGTCATGGATCTGATGGTATCTCTGCAAAATTTTATAACATATTTTGGACAGTTATTAAGTAATATGTTTTCAACCCTCTAAGTTACTCTTTACACACAAATAACCTTACAGAATTAAAAAAATAAATCATAATTACTTTACTCCCCGAGACCGGAAAAGACCACCTTTTGATTGATAACTGGAGACCTGTCACACGTTTAAATGTTGATTACAGCTTAGCTACACACGTCATTTCCAATGGCACAAAACCTTTCTTAAATCATATACTCAGTACAAACCAAACCGGATTTATCAAAGGGAGGTACATTCGCGAAAATGTAATACTTTTACAAGAAATTATTGAATTGATTAATGGATGCAATTAACGAAAGCGGTCTAACATTTTTTTCTGATTTTAATAAAGCCTTCGAGAGTCTTGATCATGAATTTATGTTTACATTTCTGCGCAATTTCGGTTTTAATGAACACACTTTACAGTGGGTTATTATATTCTATAAAGATGTTACAAATAATGGGCATTTTTCGGAGTTTTTCTGTATAAAAAGAGAGACAAGGTCAGACAATGATATCCTTTATCGCCTTACCTTTTTATTGTTTGCATTGAATTGATGTCGATGTATCGAGGCATATAACTTAACACAGAAGTAAAAGGAATACACATAAATTATGTTAAACTAAAACAGACAATTGTTGCTGATGACGCCTCTTTCATACTAGACGGTTCTCGTATATCGATTGAAACATTAGTACATATCATAGAAGAATTTGCAGCAATATACGGACTAACATTAATCAGACAAAAATATAGAATCCTTAAAATAGGAGCCCTAAAAATAACCAAATCGAGTTTTGCTAACATAAACAATTCATCTGGAACTCTAACCATGGCTCAACTTTAGGGACAGAATTTAGCAACGAACCATCAGAAATAATGTCATTATTTATTCCTGAAAAAAATAATGCTTTTGAAACTTATTGAGTAAATTGAAACGGTGGAAACTATCGTTAATTGGTAAATTTACAATTTTAATTTTGTGTGCAATACCCAAGCTTGTATATCCATTAACAGTTTTACCAAATCCATTAGGAGAAATCATTTCAAAAATAAATACGCTGTGTTTTAAATTTCTGTGGGATGAAAAACATGATGACATTTCCAGTAAGCGGATTTTACAAAAATATGCCGATGGTGGTTTAAAAATTTTAGATATTGACATATTCTTAACACCCCTCAAAGCCAATTGGGTGAAAAGATTTATAATTCAATCAGACTCACAAATGATTAAAATTTATATCAATATGCTAAATAACTATGGCGGGATGTAAATTTTCTAATCAAATACCAGGACAACGATGTAAGAGACCTAAACATAAAATCTTAGTTATTAAAAAAACATCCTGTGTGGATGGCTTAGTGTTTCATTGCAAAAATATTAAACACAAATACAAAAGCAAATTATTTGGAATTATATTTTAATAAAAACGAAAATAAAACGTTTTTATTAAACATGGCTAGAAAAGTTATTCAATATATTGAATATATATATGATTTAAGGAAAAGATTATGTTGCAGTTTCCAATATATAATAAATCTGTATGAAATAGATTAAGCAGCCTTTATAAAATACCACTTAATTGTCAAAAGCATATCTGTCGATTGAAAAAAATAAACGCAAATAAAACGATATAATTTATACCATCCCGCAATACATGCTTAACAAAATAACAGAACATGCAAAAGCTTACAAACTAGTTTATAAATAGCGTATACTAAAACTCACCCCCGAAGAGTTCAAACAATTTGACAAATGGAAAGACATGCTAAATAATCCAGACACTCACCAAAGAAGTATCTTCAGTCAATCAGTCCATGGAAATATTGACACCAAACTTAGAAACTTTCTGTTTAAATATATCATCCACATTTTACCAAAAAATAGTTACCTACATAAATGTCATCTCGTTCCCTAAACATTATGCGATTTTTGTTATATGCACTCAGAAACGAATATTCACGTATTCTGGGTTTGTCATTTCATCCAAAAGTAATGAATGGACATCAAACACTTTATTCACAACAAATTAGAAAGGTTAGAAAACATTGAATAAAATTTTGCAATTATATCATTCTTCAATTTGACCATTTTTTACTCCAAAAATGCACATGTTTTAAACTCCTTAATATTATTGGCTAAATGCTTTATCTTTAAATGCAAACAAGAAAAACCAACACAGCGAATAGATGCTTTTTCTCTTTTTTAAATAATATAATTAAAGTCGATGACTTAATAGCGTCAACACAAAATAAATACAATACATTTTATACTCACTGGACGCTTTTTATTCTCAATTAGTTTACAGACCCTAAATAAACCGTTTAATATACTTTGTAACACATGTAAGCCTACCTTAAAGCAACATACACTTTTATTTTCCTTATTTTTGTTTGTTGTGTTTCTATCCCTATATTTATGTACTTTTGTAATTATATTCCATGTTGGTGAACTTTTAAACATATTTATTCACACCAACCATAGTCTTCATAGATGCTTTGTACACGAATTGTATTTAAACAAAAGTGAAACAAATATTCTAAATATTATGTTTTTCATACATTATATGTCCTGCAAAATATATTATGTTATAAATATATTACGATCGAAATAAAAAAATGGAATAACAAAAAAGAAGTGAAAACAATACATACCTGTTTTAAACTGGTTTTGATTTGATTTAATTGCATGTTTGGGATTTTAAAGTGAGTGGTAAGTTAGAAGAACTGAATTTTATCGTTTTATTATTTTACGATGTTTGTATATATTTATTTGCCTATTACCAAATTTTTGAGAATATAAATCTGCTTTTCATATTGAGCTTATTTTAGGATCTGATTGGCAATATTGAGGCTACTGTTTACGGAACATAATGTTTCCGGGAATTAAGTATCGTATACAATACAAAAACTTTAAAAGTTACACTAAACGTGCGTATATTACGTCAAAAATACGTCATTAGCTTTTCATACACTTTACCTTTTTTAAGTGATATTCAAAATGTCGATATTTATATTAGAATGAATAGACAATTGAAGTAAATGCCGAATTTGAGCCGCCTAAGTTGAATCCATGTTATTGATTTGTCTTATTTGTATAGGCTTATGTTTATGCATCGAACATATTGATTCATGTTCTCTTTCATTATCAAGTCCGATATTGAAAGAATCTACGTCATCCATTTAGAAAATAGCAAATACCACACAAATGTTTCAAACCCGTCAACACACTAGTTGGTTTGATATAAATGCATGAAATATCATTGTTGGTCCGTTATACGTAAGTTTGTTATTTCCGTATATTTTTTAAAGCCAGTTTTAATCATCTCATCGTTGCCTGTAGTCAAATTTGGGACATAGACCGCCAACCAGCTTCCACCAGGCGTCTCGGTTCTGGGCGAGTAACTCGATCTTCCCCCATGTTTGGCCCATGTGATTATCATCTGAATTCAGGTCCCGGCGCAAGGTGTTTTTAGGCCACCCTCTCTTCCTTTTTCCATGGGGGTTCCATGTAAGAGATCGCCTCGTCGAATTGGATTCAGGCTTGCGAAGGGTGTGGCCTATCCATCGCCAACGTCTCTGTAGGATGTCGTCTTCAACTGGCTGCTGCTTTGTTCTTCTCCGTATTTATTCGTTGTCTGACCAGCGGATCTTGAGGATCTTCCTGAGGCAGGTGTTGATGAAGACCTTGTTTCATTTATGGTGTTGACAGTGGTTATCCGGGTCTCTGTTCCATAGAGGAGAAATGGCTTCACGATGGTATTGAAGAGCCTAATATTGGTGATGATGCCGATTTCGCTGGATCACCAGATGTTCTTAAGGTGCTGGAAGGCTGCTCATGCTTCACCGATGCGGGTTCTGACATCTTCATCCGTTCATCCCTGGTTGTCCTGAATGCTGCCGAGATAGGTAAAGCTGTCCACCTCCTCCAGCGCCACGCCTTGGACTGTGATGGGTGTATTGTTGGATGCGGGTCCTGAACATCTTGCTATTCTCTCTGTTGATTGTGAGGCCAAGTTTAGCTGAGTTTCCCGCTACCATGCTTGTTGGGTGTGGGAGAGAAGAGCCAGATCATCGGCAAAGTCGAGGTCTTCCAAATGTTTCCAGAGAGTCCACTGAATTCCATTTCGCTTCTGCTCCGTCGAAGTCTTCATTACCCAGTCTATGGCCAGCAGATAAAGGAAAGGTGAGAGTTAGCAGCTTTGCGTCACTCTGGTTCTCACTTTAACATGACGTCCGTGAGCTCTTTGCCACAAACGATCCTGCAGGTCATTCCTTCATAAGACTTCCTGTTTTAATAAAGTCTTAATACGCTTGTCAACTATTTTAAATCTTCGACTGTTGTTGGAAATACTACCATGAGGTTGACACTTATCAATCAATTCCGCTTCTGAAATTCCCGCCGTTTAATAAAAAGGGCATGAATGTGAAATAACGCCTTGCCGATTTCAAATCGCATTTTTGGAGGGGGGGATTGATCGGAAATAAGGGAAACTACTTCAAGTATATTATTATTCCTCAAATAGGAATAACCTCCCAGAAGTGTAATTCTGAATGCGTGCTGTTTTGTTTTTATCAAGTTTTTATCAAATTAGTGCATATGCATTTGTTCGCTAAGCAATAGAATGTGTATGTTTTCTTTTTTTCTTTTTCTTTTAAATTTTACAATAAGTGTTATCATTTATAATAATCATTCGTCAAACATAAAGAGCACATTTGAAAACATGTGATACATATTTGTATTACATATTTCAAAATTATGTTTGAATCAATTTAGAAAACTTCATTTATGGATTTAGTTTAACACTAGATTTAACCAATTATTTTGATTTTGTACATGTATAAAATGTATATAAACTGTAGCACAATTTAAAGAATAAACTTAAACAACTCAAATAAACTGTTACCAAATGCAAATCAATAGTGAAACGTAATTGTTTCAATCTATAAATGCTATGTTACAATAGATATACGGAGCGCTTATTTCTAATGAGGCATTTGGATAAAATGGTCCTTATTACCTCTAAGACTGTGTGTAGAATTAAGGTCGTGACATACACGTCGAATGCTTGTTCCGTTCTATTTAAACGTCTAAAACACTTTAAAGGAACCGTTCACGTTTTAGTAAATTGACAAAATAAACCAAAAAAAATCAGATTCGCACATTTTCGTTTGTTAAAGTTATGCATTGACCGTTCCAAGGCGGTGACCCCAGCTTTATTCATATTTTGTGTTTATGTTGGTTTGTATTGTGCTGTATTGTGCTGTTCTGTACTGTTTGGGCAATCGGTCACTTGCCTTAAATAAAGGACCAACTAATTGTTTTTAATGAAAATTCAATACTGCTCCAGCAGCTAGAGTTTTACTTCTTTATATTTTATATATGATATCTGTGAGTACACGGTAATACTAAGCGTTTACCACACTCTTAAATATCCATTATATACATATTTTGATGATTTTAAAACATAAAACTTATAAAGAGTTTCAAGCGGGATTTCTGCTTTCGAGAGTTCTGTTGTTGTCGTTATCTTATGTGACACTACAAGGATTGCTTACATAAAGTATAAAATGCAACACTCACTGTATTAGCACTGAAGACCGAGTGGTTTAAATATAAGACTTAAATTCCAATGGTAAGTGATTTGAGCTCAGTTGAGGATCAAATTTTCGTTTTTCTACGTAGAGCTATTTAGTTCCAATGTTTACATATATAAATGTTAAGCGTTAAATTACAAACTTCAATTGAGCTATATTGTTTCTTTTGTTCGTTTGTTTGCTAGCGGAAGACCTCATAGTGCATTGTTTTGTGTTCAAACGTTTACATTTATCAATTTAAAGCGTTAAATAACAGACTTCAATACATGACACAATCTGTGAAAAGGTCCCTTTAAGCTATATTGCTTTTGTTTTGCTAGCGGAAGACCACATAAAATATAGCCATTATATGCATCATCCGACGATTTAAAAACGTGAACATTATAAAGCGTTACAAACGCCAAACAATTGCATCATTTGGAGAGTTCTGATGGTGTCGTTATATTTTGTAACAATACGAGGATTGCTTATATAAAGTATAAAATACACCACTCACTGTATGGGCACGTGTGACCGAATGGTTTAAATATTAAACTTTTATTTCAAGGGTTTGTGGTTTGAGCCCTGTTGAGGATTACTTTTTTATTTTTTTTTATTTTCTTGTTTTAATTACTATTTAGTTCCAATGTTTACATTTATCAATTTAAAGCAATAAATGACAAACTTCAATACATGACAAAATCTGTGAAAAAGACCCTTTAAGCTATATTGTTTATATTATTCCTTTGTTTGTTAGCGGAAGACCTCATAGTGCATTGTTTTGTGCTCAACCATCATGGCGAGTTACGAAAAGACAACTGTAGCAAATCCTATTCGTCCGTTTGCGTAAACGGTAAGTAGAAATAACTCATTACGTTCGATTAAACGTTGTTTGTAGAATGAACTACAACGATTTTGAGTTCAGATAAATAGGAATTACAGTTTAATCGCGTTTGTGAATGGAAACTATTTAAATGACTATAAACCCAAAGAAGGTTATAACTTGTGCAATAATTATTTCAAAGATGCTATTGTTGGTTTTAATAATGATGATTATGGCGTTAATCCTTCTGCTTCTGTTTTATTTCTGCTCTTGCTGCTTATGATTTTGCTGACAATGAAGATGAATAATGAAAATAAGATGATAAGATGACAATCATGTTGTTGTTTATGTTGGTTTGTTGACGAAGATGTTACTTGTGGTGGTGTTGACGTTTACGAAGATTACTTTAACATTTAATTTCGATGTATTGTAATTTTAGTCAACAAATAACAATTCAAAACGTATTGCAAAAAACTTGCCATTCATAAGAAATTCAATGTTTTGTTTATTCATATGAAAAAAAAAACTGTTACTTTTGGTGGTGTTGACGAAGATTATGTCAACATTACATTTCGATTTATTGTAGTTTTAGTCAACTCAACAACACTTTGCAGTTCTAGAGCGTATCAAATAGTTATTGCCATACATTAGAAATGCAATGTGTTGTTAATTCATATGTCAAAAACCGATACATGAAACAACTAATTCGATAATAACCATATTTAAAGATTGATAAGCATTTCATGTTATGACTATTTTAATGCGGTATTCAGGATCGGGATTTACGTTTCGTTTTTCAATGTGCAATGTAACAACGACAAATTTTTAAATTATTGAGCAAAACAATCAGCGAGAGTGATGTTCAATGTGTTTGTTCACCCTTTCAGCAACTGTTCACGACACTATACAGTACAGCGGGCAAGATTCGAAGGTGCCAAACTACGATCCGACGTCATCGAGCACACCCGTTGACTTAACCACTAGAGCAGCAAACAAATCGTCCGATTTGAACAATGTAACCATCGACCCTACAAGTAAATAGCTCGCCTCGTGCGGATTGAGTAATACATACCCCCTTTCCCACAAACTAACGCCATACCACAATAACACGTTATATAACTAATAAATCAAAGCATGTTAAAACATTTCTCATACAATTAGAACAAAATGCAATTTAGTATATTTTTTATTGGGATTTATTTTGGTCAATTGGTCCAAAGATTTAATTAACATATCATTAAATGCTGTGTCGTGTTCACTGAATTAGCCTATAGATGATATAAGTTTATACATTATGTGAAAAGAAAATGAATAATATCAAGTCCGTCAGTGCATGAATGTATGTGTGCGTTCGTTTATTTATTTCTTCCAACTACTTCTGCTACTTCATCGATAAGCAGATTTAAACGAACCTTCACATAAATGATCCTGTGGTGACCTGCTTTCAAAGTAACTAAAATCGTTCCAATCCACTGCGCATGTATGTCACCGGAGCTAAAAATATATGATTACAATTATGTGAAACCGCAATAATCAGATATTCAATATATAGTGGTTACCAAAGTCGGGTGCCCTCTACAACTTTTGTTGAAGTCCTGCACATGGGATGCATAATGGCCTTTCCCTTAGGGATACCTTATTAACATAGACTTATACAATAAATAACTATACAATAATATCCTCTTAAACCTTAACGTTCTGTGGTTTATATGTGTTTTATCCCATCATCAGACGTGCATTGTCGAAATAAACCACTGTGGAATAAATTTACCTCTATTTCAGCATTGCTGAAATATAGCTGTCACGCGCGGCGAAGAATGTTCATATTACTCGAAATCAACTATAAAGTTATCAGTTTTAGTAAAATCGAATCAGATTCAACAAAACAAACAATTTGATACTAAGATGTAATATATTTTTAACACATAATGCAACTCAAAAAGCAAATAAACATTATTTATAAATATTAAGTGCGCGTACTCGTGACGTCATTATTAACACGTCATACGACACAATGCATGTTTTTTCACGCTAAAGATGCAGTTGTTAAGTGTCTTTTTTCATTATTTCTTTAAAATCGGGGACGTAGAGGTATGATAAACAGAAAAACAGGTTAGTTACTGATCTTTTTGTAATGTATTAGGCTCGACACGATTAAAAAAATGAAACAATGTTTGCTTAAAATATCTTTGGGATTTTCCGTCTAGTTCGATTTTCCTAATCTATTTTTAAAGAAATAATTTACGACTAAGAAAATTGATGGGATAAATTGAATACTAGGTCGGTGCCGAATAAAGCAAAGTTTATCTTGCTCGGCACGAAAATCTGAACCACTTGCCAAGGCTCGTGGTTCAGATTTTCTAAGCCTCGCAAAATAAACTTTGCTTTATTCGGCACCGACCTAGTATTCTCTATATGTAACATGGTCCAGAAATACTCTGAAAATATTGTTCATCGTCATGTAATTTATATAGGCTTATATAGATAATAACCTTTAACATATATCAATGGTCAGGTTTACATAATTTTGATGTGTAGCATCGTCTTATCGTCCCCTACAAAGATAAGTCAAATTGTGGCCCTTGGGTCAAAACTGCTTAGCCTCAGAGTCACAAATTGTATGAAGATACATTTATGTTGTAAGTCGTCTCCTTAAAAGGCCAAGGGGTGTTATATTTGGCGTTTAATATCATACAGTGTTCTTATGCTTAGTGTTTAGCTCATTTGAGCACAAAGTGCTTTTGGGAAGTATTTAGGATACCGTGATACTCGTCGCTCGACAGTTTGTGCGTTAACGCTTGCTTGCGTCCTTGAAATATAGTTCTTGTTCTTAGGTTTCCTCCTCCGAAACCTCTAGCAGATTTTAACAAAACTTAATGTAAATGATCACTTGGTGACTCTCTGCAACCACATAGAACATGGGCTGTATATTTGGTGTGTTTTACGGTATGGTTGTTCAATATTAAGTTTGTTCATATCAATTGTCATTGGATCAAAAATGGACCCGCGTCATGGGCCACATGATTAATATAAATAATAATATAGACTGAAACATTAAAATTTAATTTCTCTTAAACGACAAGAGCCATAGTAATATGTCGATTAATATAGTAGTTCTCTACCAAGTGAGTACATACAATACGTCTGGGGCCAAATCGCCCCACATGGGGCAAAATTGTTTCTTATAGATACAGTAAATACTTCGAAAATCTCATACAAAACACCAGGCCAAGCTATTATCTAAACTCTAGGACTTGGTCTTTAAGAGATTAGGATTTTGAAAGGTATGTTGCTTTACAAGTCTATATTAAAATATTTCACCCTATTATTTGCCGATTATTGTTATAGGTTTAGTTCAAATTATATTGCAAATGAACCCAAACTTTACCATGTGACTCATCGGGCATGGTCAGGTTTTACACCACACGTTGTTTACAGAAAGCAGACATCATACTCCTGAATTACTTTCTATCGAAAAAAACGTTTCTGTCAACCAGAATGTCCAATTTGAACGTATATAATTTATATATGACGTATTTATGGTATTGACATTTAATTAAATTGTTGAAATATATGTAACATAGATATGTACGCTGTCCCAGTGCAAGAGGAATCAAAGGTTTGTCTTTCACAAAATTTTATTCGACGTGTTACATTAAATAACACACACTAACACACACACACACACACACACACACACACATATATATATATATATATATATATATATATTACGTTGAAATATTTATGTTATAGCCGAAGAAGATGCGAAGACCTCGTCTATTGTTACATGGGTTTCAACAACACTTGGCTCATGTTTGGTTATACTGGTCGTTATCATCGCTTGTTTGTGCTTCAAGAGGAAACGAGGTAAGTAACAGTTCGTACTTGTTTATATTCAGATCTTTTACTAAAAATATGTTATAAAACATGCTGCCAAAACATATGAATCCATTAGACAGACTATTGTTTTTTACAAAGATACTTTTTTATAACGACGAATCCTTATAAGTAATATAGATAATTATTTTCAAATTATGTATGTTTTTTTCGTCTTGTAACGAAACACGTTTTTATTCCAAATACAGGGAACAACACTCGAACTACCTTTCAACAGTAAGTATATACGTAGTATACGTTTAATAAATATTTCGATGTTGGTAACATTTAGATTTTTTATTTAAGAGGCCTGACAATACAATGGTTTAATTGAATTGAAAGCAACGTTAGAACTATCAATGTGCAAATCAAACCATATTGTTTCTTCTCAGGAACGAACTTGTACAGCCATCGAATGCAACGCATGGTTAGTTATTTTGTATGTTTTATACTGAATATGTTGTAAACCGTTACGGCCTGCCATAAATAGATAATACAATCACATTATTTGTTTCTCATACTTTGCAGTTATATGCAGTTTATTTGCTTACAAAATCATAAACAAATGTTTTCACAATGTTTTTAAACAAACCGAACGCATAAACACGTATGACGTGTGGTAACCCTTACAAGGCATTCAAAACCATTGTGGTAGATTTTATTCTCTTTGCAGAAGGTCATGACAACGTTCATTATAACGTCATTCCTGACGATATAAGAGAGTGTGAGGCAACATCGTACACCTCACTCCAGGTGTGTTGAGATGCTTTTAGTTGGCTGGCTTTGATATGTAAGGATGTACCTATGTTACAAATACAGTTAAGTCCAGTACTTGTCTTCCTCAATATGTGACATGCAATGTCATATACTGCTGAAATTGACGTTCGACGTAGGGCAGTAGTAAACGCTAACACAGGCCTTACTTTTATTACAAAATTAACATTTAAGTAATGAAATTGATTATAGCAAGCATATTAACCAGGTTTGACCATCACGTCACCTTAGTAATGATCCATGCATTCGTTCGTTATTTAAACCAGTGTTTTATATAATCGCGGTTCTTGACTACAGTATGTTAAACTCGCTGCTTTAACTGTTAAATTAATCAAAATATTACAGTTGATGCATTGTTTTTAAATGAATACCTTAAAAACACTTTTAAACATACAAGAATGCAGGTGTTACCTATTGTAATATTTGCATGACTTGACATCCGTTTTCAGTACAAACGGATTTCAGTGTCAAAGCATAGTCGTAATCATGTTATTTCATGTTGTTGTTTTGTCTTTCATCTATGTTTTGTACAAATAAGTTAATAATTCGCTATGAATAAACGTTGGTTAATACAATATTAATTCTAGTGGTGTCTTTTAGTTTTATTATTCCTTTGATTCTTTTTTTATTATTCAACAGATGACAGCAAATCATATGTACACTGCATTGACCGTTAGGCAAGAGAATAATGAGTACGCAGCTGTCGAAGTTCCGGACAGCGACGGTCAAGGGCAGACACATACCGATTCCGAAGCCGAAGTTTATTATTCTGTTGTTCATTAAGAGGTACACATTTAATCAAGGCTTCGAAAAAGGCTAAGATCTGTTTAGGTTTAAGCTTGAACTATAACAGAATGAGATGTTGAATTGCTCAACACCAAATTAAGCTTATGTTCGAAAATATCAAAACATATTATAAGGTTATTTAATTCAAATAAATAATTTATAAAAACGCGTGCATAGTATTTTAAATACAGTTCAACTTCCATGGAAGTGTTAAGTGTAGTGTGTATGGAACCAGCAGCTCAGATAGCACAGTTGTTTAAGCGCCTCTGTAGCATCCCGGCGGTAAGGAGATAAAAAACGCACAGGAATAGTCAATGTCTAGATATCATTCAATAGCCAAATGACTACCTATTGTGAGCGCTTTAACACTGTGTCTACCTTTCATTTAAGATTTTGTGTTTACATTTTTTTCTATGCGATTTCTTCCTATTCAAAAATTGAATCATTTATATTTAAATTGTAATCAATAATATTTACTCCATCTTTTTTAAATAATTTAATGGTATATACAAGCTATTGTGTGTTAAAGCATATTTTGTATCTTTATTCTTTCCAAACGTTTGTGTAGAACGTAATGACGTGTGTAACATATATTAGGATAGTTAAATTAAGTTGTTTCATCGCATGCAATGATCTTTTTTTTTCGTTTTCAAATATGAACTACTAATGTACTCATAAGTCAGCATAACAAAACCACGTAACATGTTTTCATTGGTAGGTCTGTACCAATATAACTTTGTTTTTCGTGTTAGGTTGGAACGAACTACGCTTGAAATATCCAACTTTCCAGGACTGAATCCATTGCAGCTCACTCCCTACGACAGCGAACCATCCTTTTAAAATTAAAAAAGAGGAACCGGAAATTGATCACATAACGGAAATACGTCACTAAGGTATTGCCTAAATGATACCGCACGTTAATAGTCATGATATGTAGGCTACCTACTCTGACGTCAAACATATACATTGTAACAAAAGTGAACATGAACATAGTGTACTCGAATTTAATTTCGTAACAACGTAAACAAAAAAATATTAAAAATGTTTAAACGCATCGTGCGTAATCACTATGTAAATATGTAAATAATGTAAATTTAAAACACTTATACCGTATAATATTACACTTAAATATTGATATTTAAAATGTAGAGCTTTATAAATCTTCACAATTGTAATTATTGTATATTTGTTGTTGTTATTGTTGTTCTTTTGTATTGTGAATCCCCAACTAAAATTCTCCTGAATTAGTGTACATATTAAACAAATTTAGTACGTGTTGTGTAAATATTAAACATATATTTATATTTCATTTTTCCAACTCTGATTTTGTGTATTGTATTGTACTCGCAATGATTCTCCTAAAACAATTAAAAAAACGTAAAATAGAATAAAACTTATGAAACACGCGTGATACGAAAATGCCATGTTATTTTCTCACTTTACATATAAATTCTCATTTTGTTCACACGAAATATTTATATCCTCAATATTTGTTATATATAACAATTCTTAATCATTATTCGTCTGTAATATAATGTTCATGTTATATGTATATTAAAATCGTGTTTATATATAGCATTTGCCCTGACATAAGATCCATCTTTGATGTTTTCCATAACAAATGAAACGTTCAGAGTTAGTTCATATTATAATTAAGATCATATGAAGATTTGACTAAGATCATGTAGTGCCTAAAAGATTTGAAAAAAATAGGTTTTCGCCATGCATATAAACCTTGGCTTGCATTTAAAACTTTCTTAAAAAAACTACAATAAAGATGGAAATTTAAGACTATTTTACCAATTTGTTTTGTTTCGAAAAACTAGATTGAACGACATTTATTTCAAGTTTTCAGCACCGTTTTTCATGTATTCATAAAACATTGTAAACGAAGAATAGGTAAGGGTTTTGAATTTGTTTAATATTATTAGTGATCATATTATAGAAAAACGCAACGATACATGTATTGTATTACTTCTTCTGTATTTGAAGTTCAGTTAAATTAGTAAACCATCCTAATTGTTGGTTGTTTCTATTATGGTACATTGTAATGCAAGAGCTCGTTTATTCTGTTATTTTTTGTTTGTTAAATACTATTACTTTTGTTTCACCTGCATTTGCAAATTAGATTGTTTTCTATTAATTTTCAAATAATTAACTTCAAACCTTTAAGACCTTAAACGATTATTTGAATACTTTCCGTATTACATGTAGTTGTTCACAGATTCCCACAATGAAATAATGTTATTTATGATAACGAATGAAATGACATGGAGGTCACCGTGGTGTAATGCCTAGTGACCTGGAATTCATGGGTTCGATTCCGACTGTGGAAGCGATTTTTTAAATTTCCCCAAAACCAAGTACTGGTTCTAGACACAGAAAATTGATTTGAGAGGGTGTCAATAAGCCTGAGCCTTTCGATGTAATCGAGCTAAAATAAATAGGTTAAAACTTAATGACATTTCAATATCACAATATATACACAATAAGTGAATTGATTGTATTATTGTTTTATTATTGTTTAATTTGTATTATTGACAACTCTTAATATCATTGAACAGGTATTAATTTTTGTATCCATTGATAAGTTAACAAGAATCATTTTATTCATTGTCTTATAAATCATGTCACAAGGATTGTGTATTTTTAATTTCATTCTTGAAATTGTTGTCTTGATTGCAAATTGTAATTTGCAACACAGTTCTAGTTAAATCCCTATAATATTTTATTTCTCTAATTTCTGGCGAATTTCACTTGCCGAAAGCCAGTAGTTTCATCAACAAATGTTAACATTGACCAACACATGTATAATATAAGAAGTTTGGCAAACTCGGGTTTTTATTTAATTTCAAATACATGTTGTTTGATCTGTATCGCATCTCGGAATTTCGGAAGAATTACTAATAATTTTGTTAAAGTTACGGCATTCCTAAGAATTTTTTGAAGAAAAGTATTATTTCCCCTTAACTCCTTTTAATGCAAGTCCGTCGTCACAGTAACGCTTAAGAGTATTTTTTCCAACACAAATAACACACGATAAAAATTAACAATAACACATGACTTTATATTAAGTAATCTACCACATATGCATTTTTACATCCAACATGCTTATAGAATTACCCAGTTGTCTGTTGTTGTATAATTTAATAAACGTATATCTGCGAAAATGACTATTTAATTTGAGGAATAACATCATTCACATTTTTTTAGATTATTTTGTTTTTTAATGTATTTGCTGTTGTTATTCGTTTCATAGTACTTTTTAGCGCTTTATTGTTAGAATTAAAGTAATATGAAATAAACATGAACCGAAAAAATACTTGTAAATACAAAAATCGGTGGAGGACAAATTTAGTTGTAAACAATAAGTGACGTAGTGAACAGCACACGTGCTATGCTTATCATTGTATCATTGTTCATTGTGGTAGAAAAGTCCATATAATGAGCACATGTTACATTTATATCTTAGTTACATATCAACAACTACTGTTTAGCCATATATGTTAATAACATACTGTATGACAGGCATTCATACAACCTGTAGTTCATTTTTTTTGTTTATAGTTTGAGTTCAGATCTTGGAAAATTGTAGATACATGCGTATGCTTATCTCATGTTAAGTTTTTTCACAAGTTTGTGCTTAAAAAATGAGTTAAAACGTTTTCTTTAAAGCACCTTTTTATCAAGCATGTCAGGTGGCGAATACATGTCAAGAATAACTTCTAGTGGCATTGTTGAATATTTCAACTAATCAAATAATTATATTGACTAATCAAATTAACCCAAAGTGTAATGCGCCATCGCCTCAACTAGCAAAATATGTAATTAAGAAAAATAAATTATCGAACATATTTCAACTTATTCAACCAATGACCTGTAACTTAAAACATGGTGCAGCCGATATACGAAGCAGTCCGCCTCCCGCAGCTGACATATTTGTACCACATGAATTCTTCCCTTATATCCATGTATATTTTCTTAATCTGTGCGTTTTGATCCGAACTAGTAAACATGGTGTTATCTTATCTTTCTCATGGTAAAAATAATACGGACATTAGATATTGTTCTAGGTTTCAGTGTATGTTCTAATTTTTGAATAGTTTTCTTAAACAAAATCAACGTATACAATTATAAAATTATTAGATATTTTCACATGACCATATTAAAAGCTCATCTCATTTGAACAAGTGGCTCAGCTTCATTAAATTGCATTATTCGTTAATACAATTCCATGTATTACGTTACTTGCATCAAAGACCAACTTCTCTATTTGCTTTGATTCCTAAATAACAACAATTATATTTTGTTTGATTCCTAAAAAAACAATAATTTTAATTGGTTTGATTCCTAAAGATCAGCAACTCTATTTGTTTTGATTTCTTATGTTTTGGTCGTCAGTACAATGATACGCAATCACATGTCTCAATCTACACTAAAATATATTCAACGAAATTAAAAATCATTTCTAAAAATAGTGTAATTCATTGAATTTTCATTGAATTTTATTTTTAAAATGTCATTTTTTAACACCACGAGTAGTTTTTGTATGTACATACACTAAAATACATGTGCTTTATTTGCCATGTAGTTTCTATTTGAACCTCCGAATATGTATAGAGAACAGAGAACATTGAGCCGTCTGCATTTTCGTTCAGACATGGAAGAGTTCTATCACAACAACACACTTCTTACTTATACAAACATATTACTAAATTTGAGTGAAATAAAACAATATGATAAACTCAATATAAGGCCTAATATGTTACTGAGTCAACCAACACGTGCGTCCGAAATTATTTGGTGCCAACCCTAAACTATTTTTCTTTTGGTGTTCAAAGTCGAGTTTTTAATCTGTTTTGCACTTAAGGTAATATTCGCAAAATGTACTTGATAGCAGATATTTTAGGAAAAAATATAAGAATTATTTTTGTCATTGAATAACGCTATACAAGTGGAAATAAACTGGTGTCAGCTAGAAAGGCAATACAAAAAAAAATGTTGTTCCCCTACCGCCATACGTTTTGGAGAAGTTAGTTTAAATAGACAATTGTGTTGATCTTTATACTCTTGAAGCATTATGGAGTAACCCAAATCTATTTGCATTAGTGTGTTTCTTTTGTCAGGTATATACATTATCAGTGGAGTCTTAAACTAATTTCACTTGGCTGCGTAACATAGCGACGTTTCAATACGGAATACTTCTAATTTATTTTTCCTCGTTTAACAATTATTTTCTGGTTGCTGACATGAATCACAATTAAGTTGTTTATACCGCTTGAATAGTCTTCATTATTTGTCCATTCCTCGCTTAACATGAATTGTTAGAATATTTTAAAATTAGATTCTCAATCGGTCTACAATTAATCTCTGTGTTATATTAGTATTGCTCCAAAGTTTATTTTCTGGCATTTCCCTATTCGATAAAAAAAAACATGTGGACTTTTGCCATCTGGGGACTGAATTATGTCATAACTCACGACTGTTGAAAACGTTATTTAGTTTGTATAGAAATGAGTTTGGCTGAAAATACAATATAAAGTGGCTGTACCAGTGCAACGATGAATTGCAAGTGCAAAAGATACTGAAATAAATTAGAATCCGATTCAACAAGGGGTATATTTCAGCATCATATTAATGTTAAATACGTATCTAAGTGGTAACGGGTTAAATACATGTACGTATCTAAGTGGTAAAGGGTTAAAAACGTATCTAAGTGGTAAAGGGTTATATACATATCTCAGTGGTTAAGGGTTAAATATGATCTGGGAGAACGACCTCTATGCAGTCCGGACAGGCTTATTATGGACGACACTTTCCGTCTAAACTAGATTAACGTTAAGAAGAGACTTCCTTTAAACAAAACAAAATATCAGTATAAGGTGGACGTGTCGTCCCTGATAATACTAGGCTAATACGGAGTGACACTGTACGCACAAGCTTTAAGAGTGGTTTTCACAGAGTTAGGCTCATATAAAAACAACTTTCTATATCAGCACTTGATTCATTTACTTGAGCAACTCACCTTCAACAGAAAGGGTTTCACATTTGTTCACAAGTGTTCTCAAATTAGTTCCCAATAACAAATATAAATTATGGCCATCAGCTCTTGTAAAGTTGAATTTTAACGAGATATTACTTGGCCTCCATAGTGAATTACAAATGATATTAACTGAAAACTCATATTCCAACATGTAAATGCAAAAGTATGCGCCTCGAAGGACTTTGACAACATTATAATAGCAACGAATACTAACCGACAAGTCATGTTCACACATTAAAAAGGTTAATTCTATATTAGCAATGCCTAGGCCATATTGTAAACGTGTAGGTAAGCACTAAATGAATCTTAAACAAGTATCATTACTGCAGAAATTTAAATCGTTCCACAAATATCCTATTACATTTTATAAATGGAGCACTATTTATTTTACCCGATGCCACATTTACAAATTTCCACATCTTTATGTTTAAATTGAATGTGGGATCATTTGTATAACAAAGTGTATCACCATTTAAGTTCAGAAAAAGACAGGAAGAACTTCTATGGGAACAAAGAGCATATATTCAATAGAAAATACTATGCATACAACATATAAGCGTGTATGTTTGCGCAAACCGTTTGAGTTGAAATTTATATCGATTCGATAACAATTCTAAGTATACGAAACGAGGAAAAACAACATTATAAATCATATATGATGTGTCACCTATGTACAGCTATGTAACCCACAGATGACCGTAAACATTGACAGTACCGCCCTGGTGTGATATTGTCATGGTCGTTTGCTTATTCAACGTGGACACGTCGTATGCATTTTCCATATTTGAATCGCTCTCGCGTCTGGCTAGGACTATTGCCACGTGACTGTAAGTCTTCACCACCGCCACTTGACGTTTGGATTTATCCGTCGCTTTGGAATTTGAAATTGTGTCGCATTCGCTTTCTATAATGGACGACCGAGGCCGTGCCGTTCTAGGACCAGCCGTTATTGCATCCGTTTCGGATTAGCCGTCGGAGAGGGTTAGCCTGCGGTCTTTGTTCGGTTTTCTGTAAGGTACACCCGCAATAATTCTGATTTAATCCTACAGCTAAACGATTTTATAGAATGAAACTCTAGGTGTCATGTAAACTTGTGCTTTACATGACTACCAGTCTTTACAGTGCCACTTAATGTACATAGCGGACTACGTTCTTGATGTTTCACTTCTTATAAATGTCAAAGGAATGTCAAAGGCAGTTAGTACATTAACACGATATTTCAAACCAATTTATCGTACAATAATAATAATAGCCGCAAAATATTAATCAGTTTCTTTTGATGTTTTAACTAAAGGCAAAACGAATCAACAAGCTGTGCGCCTTTTCTTTCTGATATTACGCCACTAGATTGCATTAGTCATTCAGTTCATGAACGCGAGAGTCTCGACATTTTGAAGCGCAGTTACATTAAAATATGACGCATTTGTGTGTTTAAGATACATTATTACAATCAAGTGTAAGAATGTATGGCTAAAATGAAACAGATATATTCAGTACCAAGGCGCGGAAGGGCAACATAAGCTTCGAAATGCGAAAGAAGGTGATACCGTTTGATTCTGCAGCAGAAAATGACGGTGACCACGAACGCCGTTACCACGGTATGTCCCACGCTGATAAGCTCTTTGAGGATTTTCTCTTCCATCACTGGTTTATCTGGAGAAAACACCCACTGAATGCCCATCATTTCAGTTTTGATCTTATGCAATTGCACACAAATACATGTTAGGCCTTTATAAAAGGGGGTATGATTAACCATATTCTGCATTAAATTGGCCATACAAATAAAGCATTGCACAAACACTAAACGGTATGCAAACAAATTACACTGCATTATGTCCTTAGGTTCTGCGGTAATTAGTATGCATCAAAAGTTATTATGAACTGTTTTCTGGTAGATGGGGATGGGTTGAGGGGCGTTGGGTGGGGTTTTACATAACAACATTCTTACTCGGCGATCTAACTACCCTTGACACGACTTTAGTGTCGCTGGTGGAATAGTGCAAATAAGATGATGTGTTTGCTGCGCTAGTGGTTAAATCAACGACACCGTTAGTTTCTGATGTAACTAGTGACGTCACAACCTCGCTGATGATGTCACGGGTGTTGTCGGTGACGTCGGATCGTAATTTGGCACCTACGAATCTTGTCCGCTGGATTGTATAGTGTCGTGAACAGTTGCTGAAAGGGTGAACACACACAGTGGACATCATTATCGCTGATCGTTCTATTCATTAATAAAAAAATGTGTCGTTGTTACATTGCACATTGAACACCAAAACGTGATTCCCGATCCTGAATACCGCATTAAAATAGTCATAACATGAAATGCTTATAAATCTCTAAATATTGTTATTATCAAAGTCTTTGTTTCAGGTATCGGTTTTTAACATATGAATTAACAACATAATATTATTGCCTTTCTAATGTATTGTAATTTCTATTTAATACGCTCTAAAACTGCAAAGTTTTGTTGAGTTGACTAAACATACAATAAATCGAAATGTGATCTTCGTCAATACCACCAAAAGGTTTTAAACATATTATCCGCTTTAGAACTGCAGAATGTTCTTTATTGACTATAATTACAATACATCGAAATTTGATGTTGAAAGAATCTTTGTAAACGTCAATACCACCACAAGTATCCTCATTGTCAACAAAAACAACAACAACATGATTATCGTCCGTTTCCGTATTATCTTATCATCGTATTCTCATTCTTCATCTTCATTGTTAGCAAAATTATAAGCATCAAAGGCAGAAAAAACAGCAGCAGCAGCATCAGCTGCAGCAGCATTAGCATCACCATCATCATAATTAACAATGACATGCATACGCATCTTTGTAATAATAAGCACAACAGGCATGGCCTTCTTAATGTCTACAGTCAAAAAGAATATGCACTATTGGGTATTCCGCTAGCTCGTAACACACCATGTTGGTTGAGCACAAAACAATTCACTATGAGGCACTCCGTTAGCTCGTAACTCGCCATGATGAGTAATCAATGCAATATGAGGTCTTCCGCTAGCTCGTCACTCGCCGTGTTGGTTGAGCACAAAATAATGCACTATGAGGTCTTCCGCTAGCTTGTTACACGCAATGTTGGTAAAGCACAAAATAATGCACTATGAGGTCTTCCGCTAGCTCGTAACTCGCCATGTTGGTTGAGTACAACATAATGCACTATGAGGTCTTCGGCTAGCTCGTAACTCGCCATGTTGGTTGAGCACAAAACAATGCACTATGAGGTCTTTTGCTAGCTCGTAATTCGCCGTGTTGGTTGAGCACAAAACAATGCACTATGAGGTCTTCCGCTAGCTCGTAACTCGCAATGTTGGTTAAGCACAAAACAATGCACTGTGATGTCTTCCGCCGGCTCGTTACTCGCCGTGTTGGTTGAGCACAAAACAATGCACTATGAGGTCTTCCGCTAGCTCGTAACTCGCCATGGTGGTTGAGCACAAAACAATGCACTATGAGGTCTTTTGCTAGCTCGTAACTCGCCATGTTGATTGAGCACAAAACAATGCACTATGAGGTCTTCCGCTAGCTCGTAACTCGCCATGGTGGTTGAGCACAAAACAATGCACTATGAGGTCTTCCGCTAGTTCGTAACTCGCCATGTTGATTGAGCACAAAGCAATGCACTATGAGGTCTTCCGCTAGTTCGTAACTCGCCATGTTTGTTAAGCACAAAACCATGCACTATGAGATTTTCCGCTAGCTTGTTACACGCAATGTTGGATAAGCACAAAACAATGCACTTTGATGTATTCCGCAAGATCGTTATTCGCCATGGTGGTTGAGCAAAAAACAATGTACTATGGGGTCTTCCGCTAGCTCGTAACTGGCCATGATGGTTGAGCACAAAACAATGCAATATGTTAACTTGTGATCTAGTTTTGGGACGCACGTGACCCAGGTTCGAACTCGGTCAAGATTAAGTCATGATAAACATTCCAACTAAAGTTCATTCAGAGTGATTCATAAATATTTCCTTAAATAAAGTGTTCATTACAGCGGAATGCCATTGTTTTGGGACGAAAGTGACCTTTATTCAAACTCGGCCTTGATAATGTCTAAAAAACATTATGATAAAGTTGCATCACGATTGAGTCGTACATGTGACCTCTAGAAAGGTAAAACTGTTTTTGAAAGATTCGACCTAGAGACCATGTTTTGGAAGAACGTAACACAGATTCAAACTCTGCCTAAAAACGTTCACACATTGTTTCTAAGTAAAGTCTTTATTAGCTTGAAAGTGAATCATATTCATATTTTAGATGAAGGAATATGTTTTTCCTTCTCACCCCACACACACACACAATAGATGGTGTCTCAAATAATATTCTTACCAAGTGCCATCACTGAGTCATACACGTTTCCTCTAGAGTGGTTACAATGTTTTCCTAAGATTTGACCTTGTTTTAGAAGCACGTGACCCGGATTAAAACTCGGTCTTGATGGTGCCCAGATAATAATTCCGACAAAATTTCAACAAGATTGGATGAAAAATGTGTCTTCGTGTGTGGTTACGAGCTAAAATATGACAACGGGTGATTACAATACCACACGTGTGTCAATTGGTCTGTTGATGCGTCTTTTGTGTAGTATTGGGCATTGTGTGCTTGTCACCTTCGCTTTCAGTCTATACCTCTGGCTAGCCCTGAGCGAAAATGAAGCCGAGTGCGTAAGTCTTCACGGCCAGTACATAGCCTCTCTACAGACAAGTCCTATGTAGTGCCTTCTATTGGCGATACACGTCAACTGAGCTCCTCGCGGCCTTAGGCTGAACTACAGGGACTCGGAGTTGGTCTGCCCCCAGACATGCGGCATGCCAGGCCCAACGCTGTGTGGAAATGCATTGATGCCCATGAACAGACCCCAAGCCAAAGGGTAAAATGTCCCCTGTGTTCCCAGGGTTATAAGGTTCCCTGCCTACTGAGTAAAGTAGGAAACCACTGCCTAGTGGTTTGTCGTTGGATCGGCAAAGGCTAAGGGTGAGGTTACCCCGACAGAAAACCCAGGGAGTTGAAATAAGAGACGTTATGCCATTGGCACTCCCTTAAAGGGACTGTCAACCGCGACTGACGAAAAAAGAAAAGTTATAAAATACCGTACTTTTTTACAATAATTACGGACAAAAGCCCGCGAATCGGACGTTGACCGTTCATACATATGGAAGTTTAGACATCAAATTACATAAGAATACCACATAGGGATGCCTCTCAAAATTTTGCCACGCGACATATATTTTCGCGATACTATTTATGACCTTGAATAAATCAAAACACTTTGACATATGCTTAATCACATGTAAATACATACCTCAGGAAAAATTATATCAATGACATCATAATTGTGTAGCGAATCGAACTAAATATTCCCGCATTATTGTCTTCGCAACCGTTCCAGAATTAAGTCATTACTCAATTATCTCCCATGAATACTCATTTTCAGTGGGTGTAAGCCGAAGACTGGTTCACTACATATAGTGACAGTCTTTACCAAACACAATTTACGTCAACATAACCCGTCTTAAATATATTGCCGAATCTCAGATTCCTGTCGAATTTATTTGCTTTGATCTTTTTGATATCTTATTGTTATTTTTATCATAGCAAATCATAAACGCTTGTTAAAAAATTATTTGTTTTAAACATTACAGTTGGCATCTCTATTCTTCTAGTATTATCCACAGGTGGTTAGCGTGTGGCTATGATATTAATTAGTGAAAACATCATTTTGAATGATAAATAATCATATTATAACGAAAAATTAACTTTTCTGAAAAAAATAAATATTTCACTATCAAATATATATATAACAAGGTATGCAACTCAAAATCAGCCCAAAACGGGGTGCATCGCTTTGAACAGCCATATCTTCATAAATTTTGCAGCGATTTTCACGATCTCGGTCTTATTCAACGCAGAAATGAATTTCCTTTCTGGAAATGTATATGTCTTGCAATATTTTAACAAATGCTGGGTCAACTTTTAAGAAATAACACGATACACAACACGCATGACCCAGTTGACAGTGATCATGCTGTCTTTAAGACTGAAATCTTCACGGAGTAAAGGGCAACTTCCCTACAAAGTTCATGTAGTTCGATACCATAATTCAATAAAACGTATGAAAAAACATTATTACCGTTCTTGTCGTTACATTCTGCATCAAGACTAACTGTCCAGCGCCGTTTGAAACCTTTGTTTACATACATTTCAACTAACTGACATTTTAAACATACGAGTGATTTCATTGGTCCAATGCGGAGGTGTGTCTTTACAACTGGAGATTTCATTCATAAAGAATACATGATCACTGTCAACTGGGTCATGCGTGTTGTGTATCGTGTTATTTCTTAAAAGTTGACCCAGCATTTGTAAAAATATTGCAAGACATATACATTTCCAGAAAGGAAATTCATTTCTGCGTTGAATAAGACCGAGATCGTGAAAATCGCTGCACAATTGATGAAGATATGGCTGTTCAAAGCGATGCACCCCGTTTTGGGGTGATTTTGAGTTGCATACCTTGTTATATATATATTTGATAGTGAAATTTTTTTTTTCAGAAAAGTTAATTTTTCGTTATAATATGATTATTTATCATTCAAAATGATGTTTTCACTAATTAATATCATAGCCACACGCTAACCACCTGTGGTATTATCGCGGTATTTCAATAACGACACCCTACTTTTTATTTGTCAGAATTCGTGACGCATTTTCCATTCACTCTCAGAAAGAAGTTTTACGTGTGATCATGAGCAATATTCTGGTAAGTTGTCGTTGTTATCCATCAGGAACACATTTATTTACAAAATTTAAAGATATTCCGATCTAACTTTTTAGTCTTTTAGCTTTAATTTTTAACGTATTTACTTCACGTCTGCTCCCGCTTTACCGATATCCCAAAAGGTTACATATCACTATAACAAGTTTAGGCCTAAAACCACAAAATCCGATACCGTTGGATTTTCGTACCACAATCTTACGTAAAAAAATTTCAAGATTCGAAATCAACAAAAACCAAGACATTTATAAATTGTCTGCATTATTGATCAAATTTTAAGATATTTGTTGGTTTACCGTTTTAAGAAGCTGTTCTGCCAAGGCAAGAGCTGGGCAACACACAAGCTATTCTATCCAGAAAAACTGACAGTTTTGGTTTACAGAAATCAACAAAGGAGGGATTCCTGAACTATTAAAATTTCAAAGCTATACACACAGTTATTATCTGTGGTGATCTTTATTGGTTCTGTTGGTTTACTTGGATGAAACATGTGTGAACTTTTATACAACTTTGAAAAGTCTAAATCTGTCTATCTATAAACAAAAATCAGCTATGGTCTAATAAGATCAGATGTGCAAACAATGGCAAAGGGTTGTTAAATTAACAATTTGAAGGCAATTATGCTGAAAAAGTATGAAAGTTCCCATGCAAATTTAGTCTGTATATCGACAAGTGTCTGGCAATAAATGTCAAACTAGTAGTACAAAACTAACCACAAGTATGTAAAAGCACTAAGTACCTGTTGTGATCATTTGTAGTAAGATAGTGTAATTCTAAACAGTAGCGAATAGCTTGTTTAGTAAATGCATAATGCAGTTAATATGATTTCCTTTCTATTGTGTAATTAATAAATTGGCTGTAACTTTATAATCCATGATAAATGTTTTATGGCTAGAACAAAACCGGCATTGTTAAATTTGTAAAAGGTAATAAAATAACACCACTTTGTATTTTCATATACGTAAATATTCTTGTACTGTAACAGGGGACAAATATTTCACTCGTCCGCTCGTATTGACGAGTGAAATCTTGAAAGGACTAGTGAATTCCCCTTAAGCTCTCGTCCTAGAGGACGAGTAATAAAAACGTGATGTTAAAACATGTATTTTCTGACCAGTAAGACTCTTTTTCATTAAATTAAATCATTTTCTTAAAGCATATATCTGTGGCCCGAGTAAATATTGTCTTTTTGGTGTAAACTGTGCGCGTCCATTTTGACAGAGAACCATCCGACTGCATTCACTGTAAGTATTGATTTTTAAATAATTATTTAACCGCAGTTTTAAATCAGTCCGAATTTCGCCTCAAATCACGATTCCCACTTGCTGATGATATGTTCATTCAAGTGCCTCAGTCAATCAATACTATATAAATAGTTAAAATAATTACGGCTTATTTATCAAGTGAAGTTTAATGTTTTATTATTTCAGTCCTTTTCCTGTAACATGTTTAGAGTTTTGAAAATTATGCAAGATGAAGTTATCAAAATATTTGTCTTCATTTTTTTTATTTTGTGTTCCTCATAAATAAAGTTACTTATTTCACTGCTTAACATTTCTTTTGTGATGAGCCGGCATGAATAACTGAGTAAGCAGCATTTTAGCAGTGATATAGGAAACTTTTTTATCCATATCTGCAATCTTTTTTTCACACATATTTCAAGGATGAATGCATGTGTTTGCAGGACGAATGAAAATTTTAATGCACTCGTCCTGCAGGACGAGTGCAGTTTAGAAATATTTTTGTCCCCTGACTGTAGGTTGATGACAGTGTTTAAGTATTACTTATTCTGTAACTATTATTTTATGTGCAAATAAATCATAGTGTTTTGTATCTCCACACAATACCACATACCTTTTTATATATGTTATGTGTTAACTATATGTTATTTGAATGTTTTTTTAAATAAAAAAATAAGGATGATATAACATGATGCATTCTAATATTTGCATTCAAATTGTAACTATAGAGCTAGGTGTATGCAGTTTAGACTGTGATTTAAGAATTGCTACAAAATGGCTTGTTTTTTAATGGCGACAAAATTTAAACTATTCAACAATAGTTTGCGAAAGAAAATAAGAAACCTGCAAGATACCTGTATTTATTAAATATTTTAATTGCGAAACAAGTATGTTGTTATGCTGTTACACATAATTATACATTGATAATAAATAAGAATACAATTTGTAAATCAAAATTGATTTGACACATCACATGATTTTGATTATGTTAAATCAGTGTACTGTATGCTAAATGCAACTGCTTTAGCAAGCTTTCAAGTTGAATTGAGACATTTGATGAAACAAACTGTTTCCTGGGTAGGACCAGTTCTTAGACCTAGTGTCTATATGACGTACCATGACGTCGAAAGTCTACAAGACCTACTAGGTAGAACGAGAAATGTACTTCGACGTAAAATTTTCACCTACCCTTGAGTGTTAGCCAATCAGAAGACACCTTACATCTGTTGCTTTTAGAGATATTTGACGTTGAACATTATTATTATGTATACCAAATTATGCGACTATCGACCGCTTACTCGTAGATATTGTGCGTATTTCTTTTATGCCTAATGATAAAATATGACATATCTGCAGTGAAATAACAGCAGTGAAAATAACACAATTTTATTTAATTCTTTCCGGTGGTTTATAGAGAAATATCAGTGAATTGAAAAAGATAATTTCACTGTTTCAAACAATGAAAATTATCAGCGAAAATTATCGATAATTTTCATTGTTTACTGTGAAATGACGTCATTTTTTGACGAAATGACGTCATTATCCCAGCGAAATTCTTTAGTTGAACTCTTTAGCAATGTATATAAACTGTGAAAAAAAAGCATAAAATAAAAAGAAAATTTGTTTAATTCGGTGGAATATCGATTTTAATTCACTCGTGATCATAAAAAAAATAAAAATATTTTCTATGATTACTCGTGAATTAAAATCGATAATCCACCGAATCCAACAAATATCCTCTATGTTCTTTTCACCGATGAAAAGAACACATTTTTGGAATCCCTTTTTCTATATTTAGATTATCATATCAAGATGTACTTCCCGTGTTTGTATACTTGTTTATATTTTTTTCTATGATCACGAGTGAAATAAAATCAATATTCCTACGAATCCAACACGTTTTCTTTTAGTTTTATGCCTTTCTTACCGTTTTTTTACATTGCAAAAGAGTTTAACTGAAGAATTTTCCTGGAATAATGACGTAATTTCGTCAACAAAATGACGTCATTTCGTCAACAAAATGACGTCAGATCAATGTATTGAGGCACGCCACGGGAGAAACTCCGAGAAAGGGTAACTTATTAGCAAAAGGGAAACAGCTGTTAATTATTTTCTTGAAAAAGGGGCATAAAAGAAACATAAAATTTATTCATGTCAGTGTAAGATCGTTTGTTATTTCACTCGTGATCATATAAAAATAATATTTTCACTCGTGGCTGCGCAAATATCTTCTATTTATTAAACATTATTATTATTATAATTTATACCAAATTATGCGACTGTCTACCGCTAACTCATAGATATTGTGCGTATTTATTGACCTGGCGTGGCGGAATTTACCTCTGACTTATGCAACTGATGGTTTTCACAAAATACGACCAACGGGGAGGTTATTATACATTATATATCCCATTAATGTTTAGTAACTGTTTGGTTACCGTTGGGAATATCCTACACAGTAATGCCTGGACGGTCGTGATACTCCGCCCCGCATGGTCAATAAATACTCACAATATGCTGAATAATTTTAATTTTAAAAAGGTTACAATTGAATCTTCTTCAAATTTGTATATAATCTATTTCAATGCATTAAATACTTGAAACTTCTATGTGTTGTTTTATTTCTTTTGCCATTCTGATATTTTCATTCATTTTGTCCTTAATTAAAAAAGAGATTATAAACATTTATTATGATTAAATCTGAAGGAAAAGCGGCTCAAGAAACAAGTGTTTTGATTGGCTATTCAGAAAATGTGTACGTCGAAGTACAAACATGTATGTCGAAGTACAAATTGTACTTTGACGTACACATATATACTTCGGAGTGTATTTTATATTTGTATGTCGACGTACAATTATTGTACTTCGACGTACATTTATCTTTTTACCTTGTAGGTCTTCTTGACTTTCAACCCAAATGGTACGCCATATTATGTCTTTAGGGTTATCTAAAGAATGCTCCCACTTAAGGGATCAATACAGAGACCTCCCAGTGACTAAGCCAGTTAGCAGACACCCCCTCCACTATACCACAGCCTCCGGACCAGCTTTAAATCCCTGTGGCAAGAAAACAAACAACATATAAGATGCTAGATCTTTAAGCTAGGAAAATGTTACTCGTTTTAAGATAGATTATTTTTTATGCATTACTCAATTATTGCATCAATTATAATACTTTGAAAACAATCATGTCCATATATTTATTAAAAATACATGGTTATCAAAAAAAAACTTAAAAAGCTTTTGCCCGTAAATTAGTTAGCACCTATAATCCTATTAGTTTATATTGATTAAACTATCACGACTGGTATATAACATTACTTGAAAAAAGTTGTTAAGTGTTCATACTTTCTGTATATTCGGTAATAAATTGTACTGGGTATGTCTACCAGGTAACTATCAGTTAACTATAAATAACGCAAGTAGAATGATCATTATCGTCACGTGGTACATCCGGGAATTCAAATTGTGCATGCGTAGTGAATTGTATATATTTTATATATAAAATGATCAATCTACTTGCGTTATGTATAGTGTGTATGTCGTTATGTCACCTATTTTCGCGATGTACTTTCGATTTCGCATCGCGAAATTTTGTAACCGAATGTTCTGAAAATATGAACTTTTTTCAAGTAATGTAATATACCGGTCGCGATATTTTAAACAATATAAACTAATAATTGTAAAAAAATACGGTAATTTAAAACTTTTCTCTTTTCGTCAATCGCGGTTGACAGTCCCTTTAACAAACCATGACGTCATCTACATCGCTATGTCTACACAATCACAATATCTCCCCTTGAGCATTTCGTGTTTAGGTGGGCTAAAAAGGCAAAATGTGAAGTCCTTTAAAAAACTGGAATGCAGTCATTAACAATGAATAAAGACACAGGTTTACTGTTAGAAATTGATTTTAGGCTATGTGAATAAGTTTACAGGATTTAACAGAAAGTGTTATTCCGAAATCCTTATTGAACAATATGCTTTTTTATTCTGCAGCCTAAAAAGCAAGTTAATTTATGTTATTAAAAAAACATTCCGATATGGGAATACTTTTGTTAGGGAATCGAACTTCGAAGCCGTAAACCCAAACGGGATATGTAATTTAAATGAAAGGTTTTTCGTCCGTCCACATCCGCCAGTTCATCATGGTTTGCTCGCTGTTTCGACATTTGATATACACGTCATACCACGTTCTCGATAGGTTGCTTATAAGATCGGCCTCTGAGAAAAATAATAAAGTGCCATACCAATTAAGCCTGTGCAGTTCGCACCGGCTAATCAATGACGATACTTCCCGCTTTTGTTGTATTTTTAAATTAAATGAAATCTCTTTTTAGCGAAAATACAGTTATGGCGGATAGCGTCGTCCCTGATAAGCCTCATTTTCGATTTTCCTTAGTAAAAGGGATTCACATACGACGCAAAATCAATCAAAAGGTATATTTCAATTGTTTCGCAGAAAACGCTTTATATTATGGCAGAATAACCCATCAACATAAAAACCGCTGACGATCCACGGATATTATATAAGTCAAAACTAAGCAATTATCGTATGTTTTCTTCTATTACATAACACGATTTATATGTAATAACAAATAACAGAACACGTCGGTGGTCAAACAAAATCGGCGCATGTCAATCAAAAGATACTTGAGAAGTTACTCGGTAGAGAAAAAAAATGTCAATCGTGGTTTATTGTGTTTTGTTTTGTGTCAGTTTTTGGTGTGTGTTTTCAAATGTTGTTGTTGTTGTTGTTGTTGTTGTTTATCGTTGTAGTTCGATTTGTTTGTGCTTATTGCTTGTGGTTTGTTATGGGAGACGGCAACGTCGAGGTATTGTTGTTGTTGTGTTTACTCAATAATGTAAACGAATTATTATTATTTAAATAAATTATAATTAAATAATTATTATTTACTCAATAATTTTACTCAATAATTCAAAATTCATAATTCACTAAACAATTCAATATTTAATATGTGTGAGTATATTCAATTAAAGACATCTTAAATTGTACCAGATCCTGTGAACACGTCCCTTTAACTTAACATTGATATAATGCAATTCATATTATAATTCCAAATTATAGATAAAGGTTATGTTTGAATCGAAAAAAGTTTCGTAGCTTCGGTAAAAATCAACAAATCACATAAAAATATCGCAAATTATTTGTGAAAAAATAAAACAAAAATTTACCTAAAACTCTAACAATAAAAGCCAGTAGAAATCCTGTGTACGTTGCTTTAAATAACGATCGCAGGGCGGCAAATCCAAACTTCGAAACCCCTGGCATATCGTAGACAATGTTAAATCTTCTATCACAAGTATTTAAAAATATTTACTCCAGAATATTTGTTAAATTTGCTCGTAACATTAAATCGTGACGTCCATAATTTTCTTAACATTAAGTGTGAATGCCAGAGTTTATTTACAGGTCTCGCTGCGTCTTCACGACAGCCTTATGTGCGGACCTGCCCCTGTGACCTGTCAGGGGAAAATATTTTATTTTGAACCAAAGTAGGTCAAATTTACCCCAACTGCTCGGGTTTTCGCCAAAGGTTTATTATTATTAATATTACTATTTTTAATACAAATACACTAGTGCACAGTGGCCAATGAGACCTTATCGTTCACTGGTATAAAATAATATAAAAAAAACAAAAAAAAAAACAGGAGGAGAATTATATAACAATTATAAAAAAACATTAATCATAGTAGACCCGTTATAATATAAAATAGATAAATGATTAGGAAATAAGAAATGGCCTTTTTCCAGATTACTTGAGTGAACACTTTGTTTCCCAAGAGTCTATGCATAATTACAGCACTAGGCTTAGTAAAAAGGGTGGGTATTGTTTACCCAAGGTCAAATGTCATGGTTCCAAATCCTTTTCTTTTAACAGCATTAAACTCTGGAACTCTTTACCTGAGTCACTCACAGAGGTCAACAGGTTAGAAGGCTTTAAGGTTGCCATTAAAAGTCATTTAATGAATAATATTAATTTTTTTATATATGTGTATCTTTTCACTTTTAATAAGCAGATATTAACTTCGTCTTAGGTTTTTATTTTTAATAATTATTAGTTCATACTTCATAACATACATTTTAGCAATATATTTAATTTAGATAATTCATGATACCTCATATCATCAAATTACAACTGTCAAAATATCTATGTTTTGCAATAATTGATAACATTATCAATTGATCTTAGTTTCCAGCTCCTGTCATATTTTCTGAGCACTACTGTGATAATTAGTTTGATCTATTTTGAACGGTGATATATATTTTTTATTTCATTAAATAATTATTTTACTATGAACATAGTTATGTTTAAGGTCAACATAGTTATGTTTAAGGTCTGCCTCTTTTTGTCATGCCACCAATAATAAGGACCACAATGGAAATAAGGGCTTGCTCTTTTTTGTGTTATCCTTGGTTTGGTGAGCATGTTATAGTTTATTGTACATGATATAGTTTTTAATAATTGCTTATTATTTTATTCTATGTTATGTTGTGAACTGTGTATATGCTTCCTATGCCGAAATAAATCTATCTATCTATCTAGGAATATCTTTCGTTAAGTGTGCAAATTTTGTCCTATTATAACCTTAATTAGTATTGTTATCATCATCATCATTAACCCCAACTTCATAATCATCACTAACATTAACATAGCCATCAGTCTCATCATAACCATTATTATTATCATTATTATAATTATTATTATTTATTCTTTTTTGTTTATGGTTTATTTACGCAATTGTGTGTGATTTTATAGGGCTCTCCGCCCCAGGAGTGGTATTAGTGGGGGTTCGAGCAGGATACAGGAAACGCCCCACTTCAAGAGGAGTTCCTGGTTCTTTAAAGTGCCCGGTGTAGAGCACCGATACACTGCACCCCCGTGTAACGTCCCTCGCGGAAGACATGTGAGTCAGTTAGGTTGGGATTAACAGTATTAGTAAAACAATTTAAACACGCACACACTAATAACCAGATATATGACCAGTGAGTGAAAATCTAGCATATTGCAGAGTAGGTATACAGCTTCTTTCCTAATTTAGACTGTTTCCTCGTCGCCCATTTATATCAATTAAAGAAGTGAAACTCCAGCTGCTGGAGCAGTATTGAATTTTCATTAAAAATATCATGCACTGTAAACCAGATAATATGAAGAATATAAGAGAGCATGCGATTAACAAGAGAAAAAACGCCACCGTTGGTTTGGTTTGGTTTGCATTCATGGGTGAATTAGAATTTCCTAACTTATTCATTTAACACTCCTGTCATATAACGGGCTCTGTTTAAACTACACAACGGGAAAGCATCATCTACACTACAGTAGGGAAAACAACAATAAAAACCGTCACCATTCTTTTTTTGGTTATGATGGGTGGGTCATTTCAACAGAGCCAGAGTGCACGGACAAGTTGGTATTTCGCCAGGCGCGCCCTACTAGCCCTGCCGACGCGCTCCACCCAACATGTTTTGTCAAAACACCGGCAATGTTCCTGATCCAAAGGGACCCGGTTTCATTCCTCAAATGGTGAAAAAAGCACTAGCATATGATTATTATGAGCTTAGAAAAAACGTGGCAAAATGCATGTGCTTCCAAGATTAGCCTATAAAGTCAACACAGGCAAATCAGGGGTCCGTCTTATCAAAGATCGTACGACAATGTTAACTTACGATTGAATTTTCTAATTTAAAAATGTAAGTGATAATGATTTGTATGTTTCAAATATAAAGAATATTTGACAGCTACTTTGAAAATGAATGGAAATGTTCAACAAAAGTAATTATAAATGTGACGGTTACGTATTTATGGCGCTTCGAAAATTGCATCGTAAGGTGAGAATGTCGTACGATCTTTGATAAGACGGGCCCCAGGGCCGACACGTTTAGCCTAAATTTGATTTTCGCTGAGAAAAGACTTACTTGATTTGAAAAATCCCGTTTATAGTTAAGATTCTAAGTTACAAAGAAATAGTATTTTTATGATAAAGTTCATTCTCACCAGCTGTAACATAAATACAAGACGACATACTGCGATAAAATATGAGCCTCTTTCTGGAAAAACGGGGCTTAATGCATGTGCGAAAAAGTGTCGTCCCTAATTAGCCTGTGCAGTCCCGTACGGCTAATCAGGCACGAAACATTCCGTGTTAGTGATATTTTTCGTTTAAGATCGATTACATCGATTAGGAGAGCATGGGATACTAAGGTGTTGAGTCGAATTAATCGAAACTTCCTAGTTCAAATATAGTTTACTCCCAACCACGCTCAAGTTCTAAGAAAGGAACGATTAATGCCAACGAATTATCGAAATTGTGCTAGGCGTCAAAAGTTCACACATTTGCAGTAAAGAGTAAGCGAAATTAACTTTCCTCTGAAGTAAGTTGTGTGTGTATGTTGGTTCATATCGTATATGCGATAATTAATGTTGTTTTCGCCAAGAAACATAACATATATCTTGATCAAACTCCTGAACGCGATTAAATCCGGTAAGACATTAACACAAATAATCAAAATGGGCCGCGCTCTTGGAAAACGGGGTTTAATGTATATGCGTAAAGTGTCGTCCCAGATAAGCCATTGCAAGGGCTTATCAGGGACACCACTTTCTACAGAATCTGGATTTTCGCTAAGAAGAGACTTTATGTAAACGAAAAATACAATACATGCGGAAAGTGTCGTCCGTGATTAACCTGTGCGGACGACACGGGCTTATCTGGGACGACACTTTGCGCACACGCGTTAAGCCCCGTTGTCCGAGATCGATTCTCATATTAAAGGGAGATTGTAATTGACTCGCTATCAAATCATAAATCCCAACCAGTTAACAATAACAAAGAATTATATCGATCCTTTCGTCGGCAACTGTCAATAGTTTTGCAATAATACATGCCATATTTAGTTTACCTTTTAAATATATGTACAGCACATTCGTTTCACAGAAGTCGCAGATTTCACTTATTGTTGGCTACATTTATTATAATAATTTTAACACGAATGACCCATCAATTCATGATAACACATGATGTTGTTCATTCTTATATAATATGCTCTTAACATCGCTTTAATTTCCTTAATTTCAATTGTTGTGCGTTTGCTTTAATTTCAATTGTTATGCGTTTGCTTCAATGTATAAGAGATGAACACAATCAACCCACCACCTATTATTGCAATATTGTTCTATTTCGAAATTATTGTTGTATTTTTTTCCTTGAAACCCAGTTATAAAACAACTTTGTATCCGAGCATAGTTGAATACACTCCGCGACCTGGGAAAACGGGGATATAGGTTCTTTGTAGACTGGCATCCGGGAAACGGTGTATAAGATCCGATACCTGGGAAAACGGGGCTAAGGGTTCTTTATAGACTGGTGTCCGGACAAAGGTATATATGAGCCGTGATCTGGGAAAACGGGGCTTAGTGCATTTGCTTACAGTGGTCCGCACAGGATGATCAGGGACGATAATTTACGCCCGTACTGGATTTGGTTTAGAAGAGACCAAATGTAAACGAAATATGACATTCGAGCGGAAAGTGTCGATCTAGATTAGCCCGTGCGGACTGCACAGGCTAATCTGGGACGACACTTTTCGCACATGCATGAAATCCGGTTTCTCCAAAAGCGATGCTCAAGCGGATTCGCAGTTAAGGGGAATAAGTTCCTATGCGGTCATTTGAATATTTAAATGGCATTTTATTCTCATCAGAGTAATTAAGTTTAATATCAGAATTTCGATGTGTGTGGGCTTAGGAGGCATTATTTGCTCGACAGTTGACATACAAATGTACCGTGCTCTTTGAAAAAAGGGTTTAATGCCTGTGCGTAAAGTGTGGCGGCAGAATAACCTGTGCAGCCCGCACAGGCTAATCATGGACGACACTTTCCACTTAAACAAGATTTTTGCTGAGAGGAGATCATCTTTAAACGAAAAATCATAAAAGCGGAAAGTGTCGTCTCGAAATAGCTTGTGCGGACCGCACATGCTAATCTGGAACGACAGTTTACGCACATGCATTAAGCCCCCTTTTCACAGTTCATATACGAATACAAATGCAATTCAATTCGTAAGTGAATGATAGTCACACAGAAATCACACCGATGATTTAGCACATAATTATAGCAGATTCGGTCTATAGATATATTTCACCCGACTCCGTAAATAGACTAACGTTAACCAATGGACACCGCCGAAACATAAATGAGCAATACACAATAATGCGAACGAATGGTTAATAACGTGCTAAAACATAACATTCAACATGTAATTGCAATCAAATATAGTATTTCCCGTATACTTGAGTATAACAAATTTATGTTTCCTAAACTTTAACCCAAAAATCAGGTGAAAACAAAAGGTTTAGGTGTAAACAAAAGTTCAAAATGCTATTGTGCAGATATAACAAGCATTAACTGTCTTCTGCAACAAAGATTCTAATGTTATAACCTTAAATAAAGATTGGGATACTTTGCTAGTCTGTATCGTTAGAAAATTGTGACTTGCATAATTTATCCCATATATTGTTAATTTCACTACATGTTGCAAGTAGTATGTTCCTTTCATGCATTTTTTTATATAACTCTTATTATGTAACTGCGAGTACTTGGCTACTAAGCAAAACTGTAAATGTTGCATCGTGACTTGCATAAATCAGACGCATATTTAATATTATTATACCTCACTCTTATTCGCAATGCTAAACTCTTATAGGCCATCGTGACATAGAAATACTGTCAGACCCAGCGGGAATAAATTTACTGTCCAAAATATACTATCGCCCGCTGCCATAGCAATCACGTGCCACCAGCGGGAAGAAATGTACTGTCCAAAAATACTGTATCCCGCTGCCTTAGCAATCACGTGCGGAATGTTCGAAAATTATACTGTCCCATTTGCGCATGCGCAGTACGCATTGTTTGCATTTCCGTTGTATTTGGATAATTAACATATCGATTGCAACTGAAACTGTGCTGTAGAATAGATTAATGCCATTATTTAAGCTTTGACAGGAGTCATACAAAATAAATTTCGTATAAACGACACGCTTACCTCAATGGCAACTTTAATCCAATGCTAATAACAATAAAGTTACAACGATATACACTTCCAGTGTCTGTTCTTAAGGTATTATGCATGACAAATACACAATCCGAAATACGTTTTGGATTCGTTCGATGCTTTAAACAAATAGACTATTTTACTGCTTAAAAACAACCACGTCCATATTATTGTTCCAAAATGTTTCGTCACCGAAATGACGTCACACGAGTACGTCATAAATTGCGTACTCGTGGAAGCATGGAAATTAAAATACGACAAGCTTGTTCGGTGATATAGTTTTAAAGAAAAATTGACGACTAAGAAAATTGATGGGATAAATCGATTACTAGGTTGGTTCCGAATAAAGCGAAGTTCATTTTGCTCGGCCCGAAAATCTCAACCACTCGACATATTAATGGTTGTTCATGGCTGAAATGAAATACAATTATTGAATATTAAAATTGTTCATGGTTCATATAAATTGTTCATGTTTGAATAGTTTGTTCGGTATAATAAAATAAATATTACAAGTCTGACAGGGTGACAGTAAATTTGTCAACTTTCGGAAAAATACTGTCAACCTTGGCTTCGCCTCGGTTGACAGTATTTCCTCAAGTTGACAAATTTACTGTCACCCTGTCAGACATGTAACTTTTATATACTGTAAATGGTATTCATGTATTGCTTTTTTAACAGTCCTTTTTATTATGCAGTTATTTGCACTAGTCTACCATGCAAAACTGTAAATCATGCATTAGTATCTTCTATATATATAATTTGTTGATGTACGGTGTGAAGAGGGATGTCCTCGACCCCCAAAACCTATTGACGAGGATAATAAATTGTATAGAACGGAAAAAAAACAAAAAAAAACAAGCATAAACCTTAATCAGCGGAAAATACCGCTAAAAGTTAATACCCAAACAACATTATGATTACAAATATAATTACATCACTACTAATAGGCCGTTGTTTCTAATCGGAATCATCTTTGTATTGTGTAATATCATGTGTTATATATAAACCGCAAATTTTTTATTAATGTATGAAGCTGACGTCTTGTCGACACTGCTTGTTTTTATGTTTACATTAATGAAACTGATGGCCGAAACATACTAAGTATTTAATATATTAAAACAAGCAAGAGTAACGTGTTTGTAAAGAGTGTATTATTCAGAAAACAACATTACAATGAAATTACCAAAACTACCTGTTTTTCTACCGTACTTAAATGGTTTCTATATATCATTACGTATCGTAGCCTTCTCAAGTCAGACGGTGTTAACTTAAGAGATTTGGTTTACCCTCACTATGAGCAGAGGGGGAAATCACGTGACAATCAAGATGGCGACGCCCATGTCGAGACAGGTATTTTCGCCGTTTTATTAGATGGTCGCTTAGCGACCGTCTAAGGCGGTAAGTTTAAAATTCAGGTCGATACGCCTTAGCTACTAGGAGCCAAATACCCGCTTACTACGCGTATCCGCGCAAGAAAGAGTTGTATAATTTATGCAAGAGGTTTGAGTTCTCCAATTATATTCATTCACAAATGGAAACATGAAATTAATATCGTGTTAAATGCTATAGTTTTGAACGGTGCTTTTATAGAAAAGAATCATAAACAATGATCGTATTGTACGTGTCGCGGAGGAGATTGTTTATGAATGAATAGAATAGTCCACTCTCTGCAGCGTTTTCATGACGTAGTATTTTTGCTCAGTCCATTCATGATATGAGACTATTAATAGATGCGCGTGTCGATAAACAAAGGAAAGTTCACGGGCGATAACAACGCAAAAGGTTACGCTCTCACATACACCTCAATGACGTAGTACAGGTCGTAAATTGAGGCTATTCATAGATTCGGGAAAAAGTTAACGCTTATTTATATTCTCAATTTATAAAACGTTGAACATAAGTTCAACAATAACTTCAGCGATACGATAGACAAAAAAAAATGTTTCATAATCGCTAAACCCGAATATAACAAACAATTTATAATAATAATACGAATAACCTGTTTTGAAACCTCATTAATGCTACTACAGCGGGTATTTCTGGAAAACGTTCTTTGGTTCTCAACAGATAGCGGCGATCGTTTGTATTTACGGGTGCTAGCAACGCAATAGTAGAAGGTTAGTAGAAGGTTAAGCTTACTATAGGCAACCTCGAAAATTCTTTATAATCGCTAAAACCGAAAACAACTAAATATATTATATTAAATATATTTATACCAATAACTTTCTTTTAAAAATGAATTCGGCGTATACGCTGACTTTGAAATATAGTTTGCAATTTACTTTTCTAAATAAATACATACAATTAAACAACAGTTAAACTATTGTGTTGTGTTTTTCACTTGTAAGTAGCAAATTCAGCGCATGAAATGTGTGTTTGCATTGTCAAACCACACATTAGTGTGAGTAGATAAAAAATATACCACGGGAAAGCACTTTATATGTGTCCTTATATGCCTTGTTATGAGTAACTTTCTTCACTATCAAAATATATCGTATGTTGATATTTGATTTAACCGCAGTTTTCTTTCGACACATTAAAATCACACGTCAACAGCGCCGTCATGCGAAAATGGGTCTTATGCGTTTCGGCAAGCGTTTGTTAAACCGAACATGTGCTTTTGCGCAGTCAGGCCATAGGCGATGCTGTTCGCTATAAAATCACTCAATATGTTATGTTTCTCCTTACCAGCTGAGAGGGCTATTTATATGATGGGCGCATATGGAATAAGACCCATTTCCGCATGACGAGCGTCATTACAATTCTTATTGCGAATTGAAAATGCCACATTTAAAAACAATGTTTTTTGATACAAAATTGAATTCAAAATAGCAAACTTTTTAATAATGGCAGCCTATCCACACATTAAGGAATGATTTCCAGACGTGCTGACCAAGTACGGCAAACATTGTGGTATGATAATTAAACGATTTTCTCTTATCGTAACACTATACTATTTCGCTAATGATTGTTTTCAACATCTTGGAGGCGAAAGTGAAATTCTGCGAGATGGATTGAAACGCGTTATTGTAACAGGGCCACAATTTGTTTCGTTTGAGCATACAGAGAGTAGTTCGGAATTCCTTACACTGAACAGTGCTACATCCTTTGAATTGAGCACATACGCAGTGATGTAGCAAATATTCAGAGGTTGTATCTCGAATCAGCTTATTAAATATTCGAAAATATTCATGCGTGTCTGTTGGCGTTATGTAAACGTCACTAAGATGAAAACTGAGTAAAAGAGCTATGCCTTAAAGCGCAGTAGTGCTCTATACCTATGTTTATGTCGGCGTTGTTGACACCGTGTGAATTGCTCTGGTAACAAGTTAAGCATAAACAGCAATGTGTATATACTTTTTTTCCTACATGTACAAGATACGAAGATTATTGTATATTTTGAATTTGTATATGGTGTCAAAAATCAAAATTTTTGTACACGGAACTTTCATTATGAATTTATATTCTTGGTGAGATAGTTATTTGATATTAGAAAAAATATTCCTTTAATATGATGATGACTGCAAATTTTCTTTATATAAAGTTTTCATTGCCATTTTCAGCATTCATTCTATGCTTTCAGAACTTCCAAAAGGCATGTTGTTTTTATTTTGTCTAAGTTATTTCTATAAAATACTAAGGATGATAAAACGTGCACACAAAACTCGACCCGTGCGCTATGACACACACTTTATAAAGTTGAATGACGTGTGTTCATTTCAAAGTTGCGATTGATTTTGAAAAATGAATTGCGTGTTAAATTATGCAGTAGCGAACATCTTCGGTGCCTTCAGCGCTTTGATATACTATTGCTTGTATTAACTGTTTAATTGCCACTCCATATCAGCCAGAAAGTGATCAGCGTTTACATCTTATTAATATTCGCTGTTTTTCTCGACCTTACTCGCGGCTCATTTTCTTAGCGGGTGCTTTATTTATGTGACCCGCTAAGAAGTTTCGCAGCGAGGCGCGTCGAGGTATAGGGCGAATGTTAATACGATATACACGCTAATCACTTTCTTTGCGATTTTTCAGACATTGCCCGTAGGAGAGTCCGACAAGGATTCCCTCACATTTCACTTGCGTCTAAAAACTCCACTATAATAAAAAAAGTGCACCAAAATACCCAGGTGCACAAGTTCACATGCCTCTACGTTTGAAACATTTATCACTCTGTCAGTAATACTTTCTGTTTTTGTATTTATGTTTTCCATAACTAAATACCATAATTACAACCAGAAATATCTTTAAAATGATATATAGGGCGTTGATTTTTATGTGTGTTGGTGAACAAAAGTTGTATCAAGGAGATAAAAAAGGCATTTGTTCCGTTCAGTCTTTAGTTGCATTAGACGACAGTCAATAACGGGGTGTTGCGAAAGATTTCGTGGCTTATATCGCATTTGTATATACGTTTTATCATATATATATATATATATATATATATATATATATATATATATATATATATATATATATATATATATATATATATATAATAAAAGTAAAAACACGTGTCTGGGATTTTAAATATATATTGATTTAGCCAACGCGTTTCGCATAGCTCATCAGGGCATAATACAATATATTACAACGTCAAAATGTCATGGAGATAACGTCATATCAATTATGACGTCATAACGTCAATAAATATTAAATGAAATTTAATTTGGGTTTAAATACATGTAAAAAATGTTGTTCTTTTGCTAACCTAGCTGAAATATTGTTTGAAAATAGCTTATAAAATGGAAATATTTTAAATTTTGGTTCATTATGTGAACATTCATCTAAATGTTTACTTAAAGGCATCTGTCTTGTTGAGGGGTCTCGCATTTGTTGTTCATGGACAGATCGCCTATTTCTAAGTTTATCGCCAGTTTGGCCTATATAATATTGTTTGCATCCATTGCATACTAATAAATAAATCGCATTTTGTATATCACATGATATATTAGTAATAATTTAAAATTTAATGTAAAACGTCTGTCAACCAAATCTTAATTTTCATCTCAAGAACCAAGAGTATCCAAATGTAATGACCCTAGATGCGCCCTGTGTGGTTACATTATTGAAGGGAATTCTTTTGATTTTAATGGCAAAATGTTCAAAATAAAAACTAATATGTCATGTGATATACAAAATGTGATCCATTTTAAACGGCCACCGGAAAAACATTGCGAAACCGAAATTTAGCAAACTTAAGTACCCTTTTTCTTGAAGGTTTGCGTATTTGTGATAAAGTATAAGATAAAAGTCTAACTTGTGATTAATAATTGGTTATTTTTGCTTGAAAAATGCGTTTTCTCCACTATGAACTTTATTTGCAAAGAACCCATGGGATTTTTGTATTTTTCCATGGGATTTATCATTATCCCATGGGAATTTTGGTTTCTCCCATGGGATTTTCAAAAACATAAAACACGTTCGTTTGTGCTTAGTTATCGATTTTAAGCATTGTTAAAGCATTTGTGCTTATTTTCGTTCAATTTTCTTTGATGGAAAAAAATCCCTTTTTTATGGGAAAAAAAATATTTTTTTCTGATTTTTAGAGATTTATTCATGTAACCTTCAGAAACACTACCTTTTAACAAATGATGAGCAATTCTCGCGATTTCAACGCGTTAAATCGTGTTTAAAAAAAAAAATCCCATGGGATTTTTCCCATGAGATTTTTTTTCCCATGGGATTTTTTTTCCAATGGGATTTTTTTAAGGTATAAGTTTCTAAAAGCTATATAATAATAATAATAATAATTATAATAATAATAATAATAATAATGATAATAATAATAATAATAATAATAATAATAATAATAATAATTGAGACGGTGGGGAGTAAGAAGAAAGGAAAGAGCCAGGGAAGAAAGAAAAATGGAGAGAGTATACAAGAAATGGAAGTAGAAACAGAGGTAATGGGCTCAAAAAGAGGGAGGAAAGCAGATAGCAATGAGGACATGACCCCTATGCCTAAGAACAAGTTCAAAGTTTTAGATATAGACCCAGATGATTTGGAAGAACACCCACTAGTTATTGATTTAGATTCCCAAGATCTTGTTATGACCCCTGCTGAATAAACTCCCTTTTTACAAAATATAATAACAATTTCATAAACCCCTTTTTACAAATACCAATATTTGTTTACAATCAATGTTTAATATTACCTAGTGTAAATAGTTCATTTGTATGTATATTTGCCATTATCTTAAAATATAATGTTGGCTTATATACCGAGCACACAGACAATCTGTGTGTCCGATATATTAGCATATTTAACATTTCATGTCTTCACATTGTATATAGTATACTTTTTGTTATAAAATACAGCATATGTATAAATAAAATCTATGTATGTATGTATAATAGTATGTATATATATGCAATTAAAAACTATTACTTTAAAATCTTATATAACATAAATGCATTTTTATTTTATATAAACGTATAAAGAACGTTCATATGCCAGTGTGTGTAAACACTTTTCACCGTTATGTATACTCAATCCATATCTATTATAAAACACCTTTTTTAAACACAATACACAGCAACAATATATCTTTAATCCTTTTCCAATATCCTCGTGGTAAATATGAGCACATCTATCTTTTTCCAAGATTACTTCGGTACGTAGTATATTCATTACAGCGAGTTTACAAAATCGTTGGCCGAGTCTCTTTTCTACCTGGTTTAAATCTTTTAAACGCTATTATCGGTTTTTCTATCCTAACACTAAATCATGGACGTCGCCATTTTTTCTTTTAACTACAACCTGAGTTATAAACTAGAACATGGAGTTAAAAATAGAAACTATAAATATTAACGGATTTCAATCCACAAAAAAACAAACCTTCATTAAAGATTACATTTTAATTAATACAATAAATATATTATGCATACAAGAAACCCATGTAGATAATTACAAAATGTCGAAACAAATAGAAACTTTAATATCAAAAGAATACTTTTATGTATGGAATTTTTCTAATAACCTTTCTTGCGGATGTTGTATAATCGTAAATGATACGAATATTAAATGTTCTCAATTTCAAATTGATTTTGATGGTCGTTTCATTTCCTTAGATATACAATACTTAAATGATTATTTTAAAATTTGTAATATTTATGCACCGAATAAACCAGGTGACAGAAATATTTTTTTTGAATCAATTAAACATTATTTAGTGTCATCAAACAAATTAATTATTTTAGGAGACTTTAACTTCATTTTAAACCCACTCTTAGATAAAATAGGAGGTACATTTATTGATACAATAAAAGGTTGTATAGTTTTCAAACAAATAGTTGAAACATTTAAATTAACAGATATTTATAGACAACTTAATCCAGATAAAGTAATAACAACTTGGGGTAGGAAATGTTTAACAGAATCTATTTCATGTCGTTTAGACAGAATTTATATTGAAAAGTCACTTATTGAACAATGTAAAAACGTAGATATTATTCCATGTCCATTTTCAGATCATGATTTTGTTAGTTTAACTATAAATTTGGAAAATAATAATACATTTAATAGCATAAACATTGGTAAATCATACTGGAAATTAAACAATTCAATTTTTGAAGATGAAGATTTTGTCTCTGCTTTTGAATATTATTTTAAAATTATCAGTAGAACTGAAAATATAACTTTAGAGTGGTGGGACATTTTAAAAACACAAATTAAAGATTTCTGTATTGATTATAGCAAGTCAAAAAATAAAAAATCTTTTGACGAAATCAAAAAACTAGTTAAACAATATAAACATTGTATTGATATTTCGGAAAAAATCGATATTAAAGATAAATTAAATAAACTTCAAGACAATTTATATAAAGGGGCATATATAAGAAGTAAAATACATATTTTAAATAATAATGAAAACTCTAGTACATTTTATCATAACAAGGAATTTAAAAATGGTAATAACAAAATTATACACCATATTATTGATGGTGGAGTTGATAAAAAATCAAATGATGACATTTTAAATTCATTTAAAACATTTTATAAAGAACTGTATACGGAAGAGCAAGTAGATGCATCATTTAATGATAACTTTTTTAATAATTTACCTCAAGTATCAAAGGATGATAATACTATGTTAAATAGCCCCTTATCATTAGATGAAATTAAATTAGCTTTAAAAGATATGGATCACACTAAAAGTCCAGGTAGTGATGGTTTAACTTCCTTTATTTACATTAAATTCGTCCATTTATTTGGCAATATTTTATTACAATTATACAATACATGTTTTGATTTAGGCCATATGTCTGAATCACAAAAAATCTTATATTACATTATAGTGCAAAGATCCAAATAATAAAACATCAGTTAAAAATTATAGACCTATTTCTCTTTTAAATATTGATAGAAAAATTTTATCAAAAATATTAGCAAATAGATTAGATAAGGTGTTAGACTCGATCATTGGTATTTCTCAAACATGTTCTGTTCCAGGTCGTTCTATTTTTGTACATTTAATTAGAAACATTATTGATTATGTTGAGCAAAAGAATATAAATGCTTGCTTTATTTGTCTAGACCAGGAAAAGGCGTTCGACAGATTTTCATGGTCCTACCTTTATGATACACTTGTTTCATTTGGTTTTTCAGATACATTCATAACTTGGATTAAAATTTTATATAAGGATATTAAATCGTCTGTAATTGTTAATGGTCATATATCTGATCCTTTCTCATTATTTCGTTCTGTTCGTCAAGGTTGTTCATTATCACCTCTTTTATATGTACTTTGTCTTGAACCATTTGCTAAATTAATTCAAAATTATAACAATATAAATGGTATACAGACACCAGGAAATAAATTTCATGTTAAAATGTCTTTATATGCCGATGATAATACATCGGTATTAACAGATGACAAATCTATGTTTCATTCCTTTCGTCATGTTTCTGATTTTCAAAAAGTTTCAGGTTCTAAAATAAATTATAATAAAAGTTGTGGATTGTTTTTAGGTAAGTGGAAAAGCAGGTCTGACCATCCATTTGGTATATCATGGGTAAAAAATGTTAAATTACTTGGAAATAAATTTGGCTATGATTTAACTGATGATGATATGTTCAATGAATCTTATATTAATTTCTCAAATACATTAAATTTGTGGTCTAATAAATGTAAATCTTTTAATGGTAAAAGTTCTGTTTTAAATACATATGTGCTATCAAAAATTCTTTATTTTGTTCATTGTCAAACAATTCCGAGTCACTATATTAATATGATACAAAAAAGTTGTTTTAAGTTTATATGGGGCAGTGTTTACGAACCAATAGCTCAAAAAAATTATTTTTAGACTTCACTTTAGGAGGCCTTCGGGTACCTAATGTTCAACAAAGAATCAATGCATTTTATTTATCACATTTATTTAAACTGTTAAATGATTATAAATCTCCTTGGGTATATTTTACAAGGTATTGGATAGGTATGCAACTTAGAAAATTTAATCCTTCATTACATAGTAACAGTGAACCCCACAGTGAATTTGTTCCTTCTTTTTATGTTGAATGTTTAAGGGTATTTCGTAAATTTATAAAGGATGTTCAAACTGAAAATTTTAAACAGTGGTCTGTAAAAGAAATATATACATTTTTAATAAATCCAAATAATGAATATATTCCAAAATGTAGTAAAGAATTTCCATTAATTGATTTTAAAAATACATTTAGAAATATATTTTCCATGGCAGTTGATCCTGTGTGTAGGAATACTTGTTTTATGTTAGCGCATTCTGTTGTGTATGTAAATAAATATTTATACGATAAAAAGTTTAACCAAGCAAAAAAGAAATGTACTTTTTGTAATTGTGACGAAACTGCCCAACATTTATTTATAGATTGTTTGTTTACCTCCCCTTTAAACAAAACTGTTTTATATTTAATTGATATACTTACGATTGAAAACATTAATATTAATCCTAAATGGTTCCAGTTTTTTTATGTAAAAAATGTTGGAAGTACTGAATTAAAATATGCATATTTAATATTTTTGTCAGAATCAAGACATATTATTTGGACATGTAGGAATTCCGTCAAACATGAAAAAATATTATTATCTCCCTTAGACTTAATTATTAAATTTATAAATAGAATAAAATATAGAATTACATTAGATTTTCATAGCTTAACACAGGATTTCTTTTATTTATATTGGGGTGGATAATGTCACACAACCAATGAAAATATTGTTTTTCATAGAGAACTTGATTACCAAAATTACTTAACATATTTATAATATTTTACTTTTTTTCTGCTGTTGTGTTTTCTCTCTGATTTCAGGATGACAGCAGCGAGGATGTAGGGAGCCGGTGCTCGGGTTGTCATCCTGGGTCAGAGAGAGAGAACAACAAAGTGATACAGTGTTTTGTGTCATTTGTGTGATGAGTTTTTGTATTGATGTATTTATATATGTATCATCACTGTTATCATCAATGTTCCTATGAATCATTTCAATCATATATCATATACTGTGTAACCCGGTCATGGGCTCATCTCATTTCATTCATTGAATTTCATTATCACTCATGTTTCATCACTATGTATATACGCTATACCATTGCCTCATTTACATTCATGTAGGCCATAGGAACACTGTACTAACCTTTCTTGCGTATTGAGTTTCATTTCAAAAAATATATTTCATATTATACATGCTTTTTCACACTTGTTCAGGCTTAACTGGATGGTGGGGTTGAGGCGGGTGAGTAGTTGTACCGAAGGCTGTCACGTGCCTCAACGCCATCATCCAGGGCAGCTGTAGACTATATATCATGATCCTGGCGGACCATCACAGGAAGTGCCCGTGCATGACCTGAGGTGGTTCGCTGGGAACCACATTTTATTTCATTATAGTTTTTCATTTAAATGTACAGCCTTATATGTTTCTTTTCGTTATTCTTTACAATTATTAAGGAAGTGTGGATACATTACTCGTTTTATAATCAAGGATATAAACTCAATACATAATACTAATACAGACCCGCTTAAATTTAAGATGGTGACTTTTATTTGTTAAAAGCTATCATTGTGTTCTGTTTTACAATAACATCATATAAATTTTACAATAAAATCATATAATCGTGCAAACGTGAACAAAGACTGGAATATTAATTAAACGTGCAGACGTGCAAAAGACTGTTTGTAAATTGTGAAAAACATAATTTTGTTTCTTATAACTTTGTTAATCTTGTTAAATATTATAATAAGTCACCATACATTTGTTATTTCACATTTAGTTCTTTTAGCGGGTACCTGGGGCAATCTACACCCCAGGGTACGTCATGAATAAAGTTTTATGACAAAGAAAAGGCCAGTAGGACCTGTAAACAAACTTTGATACACACACTATTCACTCATCGTGGCGCTCTCGCATGTCTGTGGCGATATATAAGACCGATGTCATATATAATACTGTATTCCCTGGTATTTTCGGTTAATATGTTAGATTGCTTAGGACACAATGAATATAGTGTATTTATATTTAATCGAAGTGAGCTCATTGTTGTTTCTGGCGGTATTCAATTTCTGGTAATAGTTTCGCGATAAAAGACGTCGGTTCTCGGTTAGGTGTGGAATGTTCTTATTTGTTAATGTGCCAAGTGCTTAAAGGCGGTTTATCGCACTTTATTAGTCGGCGTTTCAAGAGAATGGGTAATAAATGCAAATCAGTAGGTGCTTAGAAGACTTAAGTACGGCAAGAACCACAACTCACTCTGCTATGAACGATTACCACTGCCTGTCTGCAGCAGACGACAAATGATTCTGCTCTAGCAGTGAATGTTTATACCAGCTTGTAAACGCCATTGGCCAGTCTAGTGTTTATCATTAAAATATGCACATATTGGCTGCTTTCATGGAAAACGGGGCTTAATGCACGTCAAATAAGATTAGCCTGTGCACAATGATAAGCATATGCACTGCGAACAAGCTAATCAAGGACGACAACAGCGAACAACTTCAGTGCCTTCAGCGCTTTGATTTATAATATACAGTATGTCCTATGTTATACGGCGTATAGCTACTAATATATGTGTGTATTAAATATGTTAACCGTCTTTATTTTTTAAATAAATGAAATCATACTGAAACTCTACGAATTGAGGATTTACATGTTTTTATGAGCTGTCAAAGATTATTACAAACAACAATTATTATCTTTTTTAATGCAGACACTTTAAAAGACTGTGGGTGCGGACCCAGGATCCTGCGATAAATCAAACGGAAAGGTACTTGAGTTACTTAAGCTACGTTGATGAAACTCGGACATTGTTGACGCCCTGTCTTCAATAAATACTGTTTTTGAGTGAGGTAAAACTTACAAATGTATTTGTTAGCCAATTGACGTGTATCGTGGTATTTTGAAATTATTTTTATAATAACTGGGCTAAGCATTGGTTTCGGTAGAAAAGTACTGCAACAATTTCGCTAGATTTGAACACATTTTAACACTCCGCATTATGATATTTTGATTCAATTTTTCATATTTATACCAAGTGAGTTTTCATTTGACCGCCTTGCGGATACAGATCCCTTAGCATGTGCTTGTGTATTATAATAACAATTACTGAGTTAATTTACTACTTACAGTATCGTTATTTTCATCAACATCATCGTTTTCATCGATATCATCATCATCATCATCAACATCATCATCATCTCATCATCATCATCATCATCATCATCATCATCATCATCATCATCATCATCATCATCATCATCAACATCATCATCATTATCATCATCATCATCATCATCATCATCATCATCATCATCATCATCATCATCATCATCATCATCATCATCATCATCATCATCATCATCATCATCATCATCATCATCATCATCATCATCATTATCATCATCATCATCATCATCATCATCATCATCATCATCATCATCATCATCGTCATCATCATCGTCATCATCATCGTCATCATCATCATCATCATCATCATCGTCGTCGTCGTCGTCGTCGTCGCCCTCGTCCTCGTCCTCGTCCTGCTCCTCCGCCTCCGTCGCATCATCAGCAGCAGCATCGTCATCAGCAACAGCAGCAGCATTATCGTCACTATCACCAACAACATCGTTATGGTCGTCATCGTCGTGATCATCATCATCAGTGTCATCATCATCATCATCGTCATTGTTATCGTCGTTGTTCTCCTCCTCGTCGTCGTCATCGTCATCATCGTCGTCATCGTCATCATCGTTATCATCATGAACAATTTCAACAACCGTAAAACCTATCGCTCAGCTCATTTTTGCAGTGAATTCGGATGTTATATCAAATCTTTTTGATTAATAGAGTTTGCTGCTTAATGTATTAATAACTAAATAATAATGTTGATAATGTTGAAAATAAATGGTTTCAATTTTATTTATCCGTTTAAGATGCAGTATTTGACCAAGTCAATTTGTCGCTAAAAGTATTAATTACACATTCAATCCAAAAAGCGTTACGAGTTGCTATTGAAACTATAATCGCATTCCGATAAAAATGGTGTCTGTATTAGGGCCTGTTTAATTTCTACGCTTTATTGCAATTCATAAAAATATTGATAAGGGTACCAATATATCTAGACACACTCTGTTATCCAAACAATCCTTGTGATCATAAACAAATAAACAATGAAATATAAATAAAATTAGATTATAAAAAATTGTATCTTCCTTTTTGCTGTTGCTAGTTATCAACAGAGTAGCAAAACTTTTAAATATAAATTATATTCAATTCATAGCACGCTTAAAAATTTGAAGTTTATCTAAATCTATAAGCACAAACATATTTATGTTTGTTAATACAAAGCTGTAGCAGTTTTCTGATTGCGCTTGAAAAGATGTGATTGTTGTTGTTGCATTAATAGTATCATTAGTTTGTATTTCCAGATTAGGTATTCCACCATACATTTTGTTTTTAATCAGATGTCTTATAATTGGCATTGCAATATTTCAATAACGAGTAATCAACACAATTGACTTTATGTATTTTTAATTGTTTATCCATATTATCATTAACACTTGAGGGAAAAATAAGCTGTGTCATTTTTTATTTTTTATTTTACTTATGGTTCAGACAACTCTGCTTTTACTATATGCCGTAATAATTATAAGTTTCCGGTTACTTAAAGATATTGTTTTTCGTGTTGGAAAATTTAAATACGAAAAATATTTAGAGACAAGTGTGTTATGTTTGTTTGTCAATTATTTGATTGAAGTAGAAATAATACATCAATGTACATAATTTTATTGTGTTGTTCCCTTCGTTCTTTTCTTTAAAAATACAACTTAACAGCTTTGCAATCAACTGAAATAATATATAAAAAGTAAAAACAATAAACGTTTGGCTTTCTTAATACGATATCATTTCAAACGCTGTTGGAAGGAACCATTGCTTATTAGAGGTTTACAAGGTAATTTACCCAAGTACGCAAATATAATGGTCGATTGCCCTTAGGCATGATTCTGTTTAATTACTTTAATCCGGTTGTAAAAATGCATGATCGAAGGGTCATCAGATAAGCAAAAACAGGGCCAAAATCTGATAAAATAGCGTTGTTTAACTGACTGTACGAAAATCCGTATGTCCGAAAATTTAAAATCATGAAAACATAAATATTTTGGCTTAAAAAGGAAATGTAAGAAAATTTAGAATGTAAGAGAAAATACGGTGGTTTTATGGTTTTTAAATCGATTAGAAATAGCAGAACCTAGAGACATTATCTCAAGTGTGATTTTCAACAGATTTTATATGAATGTACACACACGGTAAAACTAGTCTATTAAAATGCAATACCTTCATTGGTTCTTATGTTTTTAATATTTATTAAACATAGGTATTTGTGAACACTTGTTGTTATATAATATTGAAATGTACACGCATACTGAACATAAAATCATTAGCATAACGGCTAAGTTGGTTTTTACTAAGATTGCAATAGTGTTTATTTTATTATTATGAATCTTATGAGGATAGTTTTGATAGTATGACACAGAGTATCTGAAGAAGATATATACATAAACAAACATGTTGTTGTTGTTGTGGTTATTGTTTCAATATTTTTATGAGTATCATACATTCAATGACGAATAGTTATTAATTTGTCATACAAACACCATAATTATTATTGGATTGCGGAGATTAAACAAATCGATTCCCTTGTTACTGATATAACTGATACATTTTTTGAGCGACAATTTGAAACTAAATCTAGTATTATTTAAATTTGATTATTTTAATTTAATTTTTAATTATTAATAATTTTTTTATTAACCCCAATTAATGTGTACGCAACGTTTCTTTTATTTAAATCGCTGAGTACGAAGCATCAAGCTATTTTTTAATTAATTGACAGTGATCTTTAATGTATGTCATAATATAAATTGAAATCAATCTTAATTAAAGCTTGAGTGGTTGGTTTGTAATAAGTTTTGTAAATGTTGCTGTAGGATTAGTATGCACAATAAATACTAACGCTCTGGCATATTGTGATGGTGATATGATTATATATTGCACAATGAATATGTGATGATGTTCTGGTGATAATAATGAGGCTATAATTAGTTTTTGAATTAAGCTAGCTAATTTCAAATAAGATACAAACACATCCCAATCCTAAAATTATCAGTAAGTTATAGTATTGTTTTCCTCTAGGCGCATAATTAATTGAAGGCCTAGTTTATCTGTTAATCCTCGCCCCATGTGGTGTCCCAGTGGGTACACTGATATTAATACACGATGTATTGGTCCACAATTAAATCTCTTATAAAACATGTCTCTCAGGTGACTGAAAAAAGGCTGTGTAGATACAACAAATACTACTACAACGGAGACTAAGATAACACATGTTACAATTAATTTGTCTTCCTTGCGTTCTTCTTATACGACAAACACTTCTAAAACAAAAAAGCAAAAAGCCGCTACTGCTACTGCTTCGGCTACTCTTACTGCTACTGCTACTGCTACTGCTGCCGCTGCCGCTGCCGCTGCCGCTGCCACTGCCGCTGCCACTGCCGCTGCCACTGCCGCTGCCACTGCCGCTGCCACTGCCACTGCCGCTCCCAGTGCTGCTGCTGCTGCTACTGATAGTGCTACTGCTACTGCCACTGCTACTGATACTGCTACTGCTACTGCCACTGCCACTGCCACTGCCACTGCCACTGCCGCTGCTGCTGCTGCTACTGCTACTGATAGTGCTACTGCTACTGCTGCTGCTGCTTCTGCTGCTGTTGCTACTGCTACTGTTACTGCTACTGCTACTGATACGGCTAATGCTACTGCTACTGCTACTTCTACTGCTACTTCTACTTCTACTGCTACTGCTACTGCTAGTGCTACTGCTACTGCTACTGATTCTGCTACTGCTACTGCTGCTGCTGCTACTGCTGCTACTGCTACTAATTATAACAATTCTCCTTTTACTTCTAGTTCTACTAATTCTAGCGATGCTTCATAATTTATTTTTTAATGTATCATTTTGTTAAAACAGGAAAGAACTGTTATTTATATTTTCTTAAAGGTGTAAAGAATCTAAAATTTTCTGCGATTAAAGTTTTATTTAACTGGATTAGTATAGGCCACATAACAGACGCTATTGTACTGATTTGTACTAAACAACATTTTGTCATAATCAACAGTTTTAACATGCCGCAGTTTCCTTGGAAGTTAACCTTTGATTGGACTTATGTATAAAACATTAACAAGGTATTTGTTGACAGTTTGTCCTGTCACAATTATATATTAGTTGAGCCAAACGTGTGATAAAGATCCCTTTTAGGGTGGCGATAAATACTATTTATATTGTTCAACAGTGGGAGACTGAGAAAACATATGTTACAATTAATTTGTCTACTTTGCCTGCTTCTTCTTTCTATATTTTTCTTGCTAATCGTTTAAGTTTAGTTTTAGTTAAGTAGGTATATCAATTTACATTTTTTGATAGATATTTATTTGGATAGTAATAGTATGTTTTATTTGACTTGACATCATTGAACCGGTTTATTCATTGATAAGATCGGGATCTCCACAGGTGTTTAATCTCGATTGTTAGGTGGGGAGAAGGGTCCGAATGATTATGTTGTCGTCGGCTTACGAATCACATTTCACAAGTTTTAGACAAATATGCATACGTTATAAACCTAATTTAAGTATTACATAGATAATAACTTATCTTTATTTTGATAAACTACGTTTAAGGTATAAAACTATAATTATCTATTTGTTGTGTGCCACATACATACCATCTTGCTTTTTTAAATTTGATCACAACGGTCCGAAGTCATAAACATTCATTATGCATGGTTGCTAAAGCACAGTGTATACTAACTAACCTATGTTTATTGTTGTTTGCTAGGGTTATTATTATTATTTATTTTTTTTTATTTGGAAGCGGGGGGGGGGCTTTTATAGAAGATTTTAACTAGTCCTTCAATTAACGAAAAAAAAAAGTATTGGTATAGGAAATATAAAAGAATAATAGACAGCTTCATTCATGCTGTTCTATGATGGTTTAACGCATATAATTATGTATGGTTGATGAAGCACATTGTATGCTACCGATGTTTATTGTTGTTTGATGATGATGTTAAGTTGGGGTTGCTGTTGTTGTTAATGATGATGATGAGGAGGAGAAGGAAGAAGAAGAAGAAGAAGAAGAAGAAGAAGAAGAAGATGATGATGATGGTGGTGGTGGTGGTAGTAGTGACGACGACGACGATGATGATGATTTTGATTATGATAATGAGATTTGAATTAAATTAATGCGCAAAGATTTTTCTTTTTAGCGGCCAAGTGCAGATATCTGCGCTCGGCCGCTGTAAGGGTTATGTAATATTTGCAATCTACATAGGAGTCAATAGCAGATACCAAGCACCATATGCTTATGAGAAACAAAAGCAAAATATTGGCAATCGCTGAAATCTCAAATATGACTTAATCATTTTATTAAATGAAAACCGGTAACTATTTTAAACTGTTATTATATTGCAACAACATAGCTTTGTTTATCCAAAAGACCATTGTTATAATTACAGGGACGTAAATAGACCAAACTATTCAGGAAATATGATTTGAGTCGTCAAGGATAGATTTTGAGATCAATGTACGTCCGATGAGATTTTAAGGGAGTTGGAGGCGTAGGGACAGATTCGTTCGAGTACGCGATCATTTGAGAACAAATAATGTTGAAGCTGTATCGGAATTCCGGAAATTTGCGATCGGTACCGATTTTTCCTGATTGAGATCAATGTACGTCCGATGAGATTTTAAGGGAGTTGGAGGCGTAGGGACAGATTAGTTCGAGTACGCGATCATTTGAGAACAAATAATGTTGAAGCTGTATCGGAATTCCGGAAATTTGCGATCGGTACCGATTTTTCCTGATTCTTTTTTATTGATTCTGATAAGCAAAGACCTATCAATATACAAAGATAAGCGTTATCGGGTTATCGCGGATTTTCTCCCGGAGGGAACGAGATTTAGTCACGTGGCCAAAGGCTAGGTACAACGAATAGTTCGTCTGCAACGAGTCAGTAACGTGTCGATTGATTCGCAAAATATGAACGGTTATCAAATCAAATGAACGTAACTTGCTGGTGTCTTTGGTGGTACAGAATACTGCTTTAAATAATTAAATGACCGATGAAATAAACATAATCTTTATGGTAATAAAATTCTTTAATTAATTTTAATGTAACTAATTCATCGGTTCAAAGAATCATCAAAAATTATTTATTCAAAAGTTTTAAGTCAAATAAGCGTCCAATTTTGCAGTCATGCATGCGGGAAATATTGTATGTACGCTAAAAAGAAAAATCTTATAACACATTAGTAATTGTTGTAGTTATTAGTAGCAAAGATCTATCCTTAAAAAATGTTTATTGGTGGATATTTCCGTAGAGATTCATTGACCTATTAATAAACATGTTTATTTAAGATCCGAGATTAAACAAAGAAGACGCCTAGAATATTGTAATAAAACGAAACGAGTAGTTACAAATTCTTGTTATTTAAATCACTTTTCAGACATATTGAAGGAGCATTTACGGTAGTTTAGATTAAAACCGGCGCCATTTGAACGTCTACTGAAGGAGAATCTCGGGAAGTTAGCAGGCCAGTGAAGCTTCAACAGGTGTCAGATTAGTACACTTGCATATTAGGTTGACAGATTTCGCACCTTTTTTAACATGATTTCCCAAAATAAGGCCCCGTGACCCCGGGACAGACCCCCGGGTTAACCTACACAACATTCCTACAAACGTATTAGTTTTAACATAAGAATATCATATCATTTTTCATGTACAACATATTCACATGGCAAAATATAACAACACCGATTTTTTTTTCATGGGATGATGATTTAGACCTCGATGAAATTTTAGGAGAATATACAGCAGACGAAGATGCTATTGATAATTCAAATGGGGAGCAAATTGCAATTTATATTTGTCCAGAGTGCAAAATGGAGTATAAAAGTATTTCCGGGTTCCGGGGTCACGTCTTGAAAAAGCATGACAAAAATCTCAAAGGTACGCTATAACGGGTTTCCATGTATCTCTTTGAAATTCAGAAGTCGAAACAGCGGTTATTAAAATAGTTCTTGTTTTAGGAAAAAGACCATTAAAGTAAGGAAAACAGGAAAAAACAAATGCCTAACAATATACTGATACGTCTTTGGAAAAACGGACAAATTACGTAAATAAGTTGTTCAGCCCCCTTTTCCTATGCTTCTTTCGCATTTTGAAGCCTAACGCACACATTTAAATTCTCTGTAGAAATTCAAATTATTATATACGTTAAAAGCAATAAAAGGTGTCCATGCTGAATTGCATTGAGCAAAAGTATACCGTAGTACCTAAGCAGAACGTATCCCCCATCGAGGGTAAACGTTGCATAGAATTAACAAACGAAAAAACGCATGTAAATTATTTGATAGTTTAATAGCATATTTAACAACATACAACATTACACAACAGTTAATAATAAATTAACGAAATACCTTTTTATTGAAGAAATGTTGTTTCATTTCCCGAGTCGCGTTTCGAGAAATCTGGACATAATGCTTGTGCGTAGTTTCATTCCAGATTAGCCTGTGCAGTCCACCAAGGCTAATCAAGGACGACCCTTTACGCCTAAATTGGTTTTTTACTAAGAAGAGACTTTATTTAAACGAAAAATGTCATATAAGCGGAAAGTGTCGTCCCTGGTTAGCCTGTATGAACTGCACTGGCTAATCTGGAATGACAATTTACGCAAAAACATTATGTCCAATTTTCTCAGAACGAGATTCATAAAATGAAAGAACAACATTTCTGTAACATTTTTGTGTTAAACAGGTGACCAACGTGAATACTTTGCAAGATCAGTACAGATTAAAACAAAATAAATACGGTCAAGTCTAATACATATAGTTTATTCATATTAATTACTTCTTGCAGCTGCAGACTACAGAAAGAGTTCGCAGCAAGTCTACTACAAAGTTCCATTATCACAGAAACCCTGTCAAATAACAATGGCAGATCTGTCCAAATGGCATGACTACGAGGCACTGGTTTTCTATGCACGAACAAATTGCATTTGAAGTCAGAGTGCACCTCTATGGACAGTTTTACGGAGGCAGCATCACCGTGCGAGTGCATCTGCATCAATGTCAAATTGCTTCTGTCTTTACGAACCATGAAATCCTGACTGATATTTTCCTGAACTTCAGTCTGTAGTTTTAAAAAGTCAACACAATCAACCTCCACCTCCTCAATGTCACATTCCTGATGATTTAGTGTCGTTCTCCCATTTGCATTCTGTTCAAAGTCTTCCAAAAATCCACGATTCAAAATGTCCGTCTCATCTTCCAGGTTCATTATGTCTGGACCATTATCAATGAATCCTGTATTCAGCAACCCTGAATCATCATCTAAACGAACACAGTAGTCATGGTCGTTCCCCTCATCACAGGTTTGGACATAAACATTACTACATGTTGGACTGTTGCCAGAACATCAATCATTTGACAATCCCGATAGAGCAGGTATTGATTCATCCGATAGAGCAGGTATTGTTTCATCCGATAGAGCAGGTATTGTTTCATCCGATAGAGCAGGTATTGTTTCATCCGATAGAGCAGGTATTGTTTCATCCGTGCTGGTTGTGACCTTAGGTTTTTTCCATAGGTACTTCTGTGTACAAAAGCCCTTACTGCATTTCTTCCGCGGCATCCTGCAAAAAATAAATGTTCATATAAATGTACATATTATATGTGCTAATATGGTTTCATCAACATAAAGTATGCGTGAGAGAAATTGAAGTATGAACATGTAATAATAATCGTCCACATACTAATCGTAATAATAACATTAGTATCCTCTTAGACAAAAATGAGAACAGAACTTATTTATTTATTCACAATAAACAGTTTTGTTTTTCATGTTAAGCAGAAGCATAAGAAGAAATATTTATAAATAGTAGAAGTAGTAGTTGTAGCAGCAAAGCAGCAGTAGCAGAAGAAACATATTTGCAGTAATAATTGTAGAAGAAATTCTGACGATTCATGATTTTTAGCAAAGGTTACTTATTAAATACTTAATGGTTAGGCCTGCGCTTGTAAATTATTGATGAATAAGCAATTGACGCAACTTACTATTGACCAAGGTTAAAACAATATAACACAGATTTCAATAAACCATAACGGTGTTTCGCAAAGACCTATCGCTCCGATTCGCTCGTACCATATAACAAAGCGTTGCTTTTAATAAAGAGTAAATTGTATCATAAAATGCAATCTACGAGGATCAACCACTACATATAATTTAAAATCAACATTGTTATAAAGTGTAAACATTTCAAAGGCCGATCTTTTATCCTGGTTCGATACTTATGTTTTATAGTTCATTTACATGTAATATCTGTTTGATCGGAAATTATCGGAAATTATACCCACTGGATGAACCGTCTGCTGAATCGACATTTAAAATTACGCATGCATTGTTATTCACTTAGCACCATAAAACTTTAGTATTGGTATTGTTAACAATACTTTTAAAGAGACATTTTATTTTCTCATTCGACTAAATTCGTTTTAATCGCTGATTGCCAATGTGAGAAAACCTTCAATATATATTGATAGGTCTTTGTGATAAGTTAGCGGCCGGCACGGACATGAATATTAACTGACGAAAACCTCTTCGCTACTTTCTGAAAATCTTCGACATGTTGCAAATATCCGTAATATTCCGCATTGTACTCACCAGAAATTGCAACTAGAAAGACTACACTAAATCAATTAGCTACGGCTCGGGCGGGGATTTACCTTTTATCCCTGTAAGGGACCTAATGCCCCAGACTACCGGCTATTTTTTCCGAAATTCGAACTTGATACACTTGATATCCCTGAATTAAATATTAATATCCGCAATTTTGATCTCTAGAGTGCTGACTGTTAGTATTGTATTTGACTGGAATGACTGTCGATTATGTGTTTTTAAGATTAAAACAAGCTTACGAAGAACTTTGTGTTTGCTTTTTTGTACGCTTTCTTTTTAAAAATGTATTGTCCGCCACGGACGCAACAATTGACCAAATGTACCAGATTGTGGTCTCTTTAAAGTGCTATGTTTCTACTGCCGTGATATCTTTAACGAACTACACATTATTGATCGTGGACGTTTTATACTCTTATTGAATCTGTTTCCCCAAAATATGCTCTTCTATTAGTAGATGTTTAGGTGACGATGTTCTAGTTATAGATCTTACACGGCCAAGAAACACTAGATAGGTCTTTGCAAAGAGAGCTGTTGGATATCGTGAATGCGTTCAATGTGGCCTGTTTAGTTCAGAAAGCTATGTGCAATGTTTTATGGGGATTTCTATCAAATTGCCAATTGCAAAATTTGATTTAATTCATTCGGACCTACAAGCGGGAAACTTCTTCATTAAAATTCAATGGGCTTTTAAGAAGTTCGTTGAAAGGCCAAATTTGACGTTAAACAGCAACGCCGAAAAAATTGCTACTCAGTCTTATTTATCACTTTTTTTGTAAGATTTACCAGTAGACGTTCTTCAGTGAAATTAAGCAAAAACACAGTATGGAAGGGTATTTAGGTAAAATAACATCCTTCTTTGTGACTGTGTCACGATTCTTGATGGTACTTTCAATTAGTATGTAGACACCTAGATGCAACATTCTTGTTCGTTAATTGCATGCTGCATATGTGTATGTTGGTTTGTGCAGAGAGACTTGTGCAATAGGCGCAGTGCATAATGGAATCAAATATTAATGCGTTTAATAAATTAACGCGATGGAAAGATGTGAGTTTCAGCCAAGCACAAAGCAACATACTATCATGCATGATACAATGATGTCAATTGACAGTCATTCCGAAATGCTACGGAGGACTACGGAAATTTACGGCGTATAACGGAAATTTTATGTTATAGGAGAAGTTGCGCACCTTTGTAAGATATTTGCTACTGAACCGAAATTAACCGCGTGTTTGTAGACTTAACTTTTTTTTGGTTAATGACTAACCATAATTTTTGTACAGTAATTTACCTTCAATAACCAAAGAAAGTCTATGGATATATTTCAATATATGCTACTAATGCATGTATGCAGAGCTCCAGATAAGACGCTTAAAGTCGTAAAAAATTGAATTAAATTTAGTAAAAAAGTAGACTTAAATTCTGTGCGTACGGTTACACATTGGAAAAATAAAATAAGAATTCAAAATGTGTGATCATGCGTAAAACTCAATATCAATGCATATAATGTAAACATGTTATCAATGAGTTCCCACTCGTCTAGGCCCTCATTACATTTATGAAATCAACAGCACTTTAATGTTATTATGAATAACAGACCATCTTTACAACAGTCGCAAAGCCGAACGTTTTCCATTATCTGGTCCTTTTATCGCAAAAAGTCTGCTGTAACCCGGCACTTGTCATGAGCTCTTCTTAGACTATAAACCTAAATGCGGATGTGCCAAAAATTATACTTACCTGAAAAAAAGAATTAAAAATTGACTTTAAGGCTGGATTTTTTATAGAGTGTAAACCAAGATTTTGCTGAAAAAGTTATCTGGAACTTTGCATGTATGTGGAGAGGAAATCGATTACATAATTTCAAATTTACTAGAGTACTTTTATATTGCACCACATAAAATGCTACAAAACTATAATATTGAAGTGCATATATAAACTTTATTATAGATGGGTAGGTATTTCGTGTCAATCTCTTTCACACATGAAAGAGCTGTTGGTGATGCTGCTTTAAGTACATATAGATGCATGACACAATTTAGATTAAGCAAACTAAAACACTAGGTATTTGCCAAGAGTCAAATATATACGAGCAGTAAGAGCGTAATCGTGCACAGCGAGACTTACTCATGTAGAATTGAAACTCTTATTGCTTTATTTCGAAATAATTTCATGTGTCCGATCTAATATGCAATATGCCCGGTGTTTTTTTTGCGGATTAATGTTCCGTTTTAGATCCATAATTAATAAATGCCTCAATGTTTTCAAAAATTAACACCGGAATAATGTTCACCGACATTTGTTCATACAGATTGGATATAAATATTATAGAGCTCAACAAAAAAATACATTAAGCCCTGTTCTCCCGGCACACGTGCTGGACACACAGGTGGTTAGCGTGTGGCTATGATGATAATTAGTGAAAACATCTTTTTGAATGATAAATAATCATATTAAAACGAAAAATCAAATTTTCTATGAAAAAAATCACTATCGTTTTATATATAACAAGGTATCCAACTCGAAATCATCCGAAAACGGGGTGCATCGTTTTGAGCAGCCATTACTAAATTAATTTTGCAAGGATTTTCATGACCCGGTCTTATTCAACGCAGAAATGAATTTCCTTTTAGGAAATGTATATATATTATTATATTTCTACACATGCTGGGTCAAATTTAAAGAAATAAAGCTATACATAATTCGCTTGACCCAGTTGTGATCGATCAGACCGTATTTATGAATGAAATCTCCAGTTGTAAAGACACAACTCCGCATTGGAGCAATGAAATCACTCTTGTGTTTAAAATGTCAGTTGGTTGAAATGTATGTAAACAAAGGTTTCAAAAGGTTAGTTTTGATGCATAATGCAACGGCAAGCACGGTAAAGATGTTTTTTCATACGTTTTATTGAATTATGGTATCGAGGTTCGTGAACTTTGCAGGGAAAATGCTCTTTTCCCCGTGAAGATTTCAGTCATGAATACTGTCTGATCGATCACAGCTAGGTCACGCGAGTTGTGTATCGTGTTATTTCTTAAAAGTTGACCCGGTATTTGTAAAAATATTGCAAGACATATACATTTCCAGAAAGGAAATTTATTTCTGCGTTGAATAAGACCAAGATCGTGAATATCGCTGCAAAATTGATGAAGTAATGGCTGTTTAAAACGATGCATCCCGTTTTCGGATGATTTCGAGTTGGATACCTTGTTGAATATATATTTTACTGATTTTTTTTAAAGAAAATTTGATTTTTCGTTATAATATGATTACTTATCATTCCAAAATATGTTTTCACTAATTAGTATTATAGCCACACGCTAACCACCTGTGGCTGGACATACACCTTTAAAAAAACACTATACAAATTCAAGTTCTTATGCACTTAATTGATTGTAAACAATGACGGTTGAAATCCGTGCGTGGGAATTTTTCTGGTAACCAAGAGCGACGTCAACGTTCATGACAAACCTGTTTATATGACATTTATTTATTGATTTTTTCCAACTTGATTGAAAATCATGTTTTATGATATTTTAATACATGTAGATGAAGTAGTTGTTTTCTCAACAGGGCCACAATTCCAACACATCAGCCCCGTTATGTCCTGAATAAAATACATGTATAATATCTTGAGTGCCAATTGCATCTTACAAATATCAAAAACATTCACGGCAGTCAATTCATTGTGTAAACCTACTGGTCTTCATGGCAATAATGAACGTATTTAGTTTAATGGAGATTATATAACAAAGGGAACTAATTCAGTTTATTCAGTTTACTAGTCAAAATGATTCGTATGTTTTCGCTTTTTTTTCCGAAAAGTAATTTATTCAACATGCGGAAAATAAACGCGCGCCACCTGTTGTCATAATTTAGTAACTTGCATTCTGCTTACTGCCTGTTGCTAACTGCCGTTGTTAATGACGCTTAGTGGCAAAACCGATTATGACTGGTTTCAGGAATAATGAACACACAAACATTGGATAGTCACCAAGCATGTTGAAACAATCATCAAGTATAACCGATAGAGAACAAGCATGTTGGAACTGTCATGAAGCATGTTAGAATAAACAACACGCATAATGTTAATATTCATCATGAATGATGTAATGTTGCAGCAATCATCAAGTATAAACGAATAGACAACAAGCATGTTGGAATTGTCATAAAGCAAATTAGAATAAGCATCAGTCATAATGTAAATATTCACCACGAATGATGTAATTTTTACCTAAATATCCTTCCATAGACATGTGTTGTTATTAAAATAGACATAGAGGTTTGAGCATTGGGAGTGACCTAATCATACTGTGCTTTAGCAGTATTACGGAATACCGTTAGTGCCATCTTTGTTACACATTAAAATCCAGAGGGCGAGAACGCGAGAATGCGATAGTACGATGGCGACAATGTGACAATACGATGATGACAGGGTGACAATACGATGGCGACAATGCGATAGTACGATGGCGACAATGCGAGAACGCGATAATACGATGACGACAGTGCAACAATACGATGGCGACAGTGAGATAGTACGATGGCGACAATACTACAGTTCGATAGTGCGATAATACGATGACGACAGTGCAAAAATACGATGACGACAGTGCGACAATACGATGGCGATAGCCGACAGTGCGATAGTACGATGGTGCCAATGCGATAACGCGATAGTTTGATGGCGGCAATTCGAAAATGAGATGGCGACAGTGCGACAATACGATGGCGACAATGCGATAGAACGATGGCGACATTGCGATGATACCACGGCGACAGTACGATATGACTATCGCATTGTCGCCCCCGTACTATCGCACTGCCGCCATTGTATTGTCGCACTGTCGCATTGTCGTCATCGTACTATCGCGTTTTCGCAATCGTACGAACGCATTGTCGCCATCGTATTGTCGCACTGTCGTCATCGTACTTTCGCGTTCTCGCATTCTCGCCCTCTGGATTTTAATGAGTAACCACGGTGGCCCTAACGGTATTTTGTACAGTAAAGTGCGTTAAATCTGGTTTGGAATAACAATTTATATGCCGAAAACAGATGTTGAAAACCCGACTTTGTTTTATTAGTAGTAGTCTAAATATACAATGAGTTTTCCGAGCATTAAATAAACATATTACAATAAAATTCATGTTCGTATCGGTTGAAGTTCTTGTTAATAGTAGAAGCAAAGAACACAATAAAACGCTGATTGGGCTTACTAATTTGAAGCAAGAAAAAACACATCGCGCTATTATATATAACATATAACGCGCATCCGCAAAGTTCGAGCGCCCGTCTCGGTGCCGTCGTTTCCGGTGAAAGTTTCGCACAGGAGCTACCGAGTTTGGATATGAGACCACGAATCATGGCTTGACTTTATATATCAGTCAGCGAAGAACCTGACCAGACTGCGCGGTTGGACAAGCTAGGCTGGACCAACTTTGGCCGCATATGACATAAGACCCATTTTCGCATGACGCGGGTCATCTGACCTTTATAATGTGTATAGAGATTTGAATGGAATTTGCACATAGTTTTTGGCATGGACTTATTGTTATGTTAATGTGTTGCACGCTTTCAAAAGCAGAGGGCATATATAAGATCAATTATACTTCGGAGTTCATTTTCTGTTGCAAAATGAAATGCAATAAAGATTGTTACTCCGCGGTGTGTACAGTATGACAGCGTTGTCTGTCTGCGATGCATTTATACTGGTTCTAAGCTGGCATACTCACCAATTGGACTCAACCATCTGTTCAAACAAGAATTGATAAGTTCTACTAGCATAAACCTTTAATTGTAACTTATTTTAAAAATATTCATGTTATTTATATTATTCAATTTATTATTCATAATTATAACTATTATTTCCTTTATTTTTGTTTTTTTGCATTAAGAAACTTATTCGGCTTACGAAACTGAAAAATCCCATGGGAAAAAAATCCCATGGGTGAAAAAATATCGTAGTTGTTCATCTTTTCATAAAATATGATGTTTCTGAAAGTTTCATGAATAAATCTCTCAAAATAAGAAAAAAATCCCATGGGATTTTTTCTCCCATTTTATAATGGGATTTTTTTATTACTATATATGTATATATATAATTGGCATAAAACCAATATTCAGTCCTTAAATAACGTTAAAATACTTGCAAACGCAAATATAACACGTTTTTTAAAATGTTCAAAATCCCATGGCATTTTTCTCCCATTTGCAAATTATGGGAGATAAAAAATCCCATGGGTGAAAAAAATCGCATGGGAAAATCGAAAATCCCAAGGGATTTGCAAAAATCCCATGGGTACCCAACTTTGCTTATAAATTTCATAGTGAAGAAAACGCGTTTTTTGAGTGAAAATAACCAATTATTAATCAACGATAAGACTTTTATCGCATACTATGTCTCAAAGTTGCAAATCTTTAAGAAAAAGGGTACTTAAGTTTCTGAAATTTCGGTTTCGCAAAGTTTTTCCGTTGGCCGTTTTTATAAGCTATTTTCAAACAATATTTCAGCTAGGTTATCAAAAGAACAACATTTTATACATGTATTTAAACCCAAATTAAATTTCTTTTAATATTTATTGACGTTAATACGTCATAATTGATATGACGTTATCTACATGACATTTTGACGTTGTAATATATTGTATTATGCCCTATATATATATAAAATAAAACGCTTTTATTAAATTTGCCGTTGAATATCCATGTAGGTCGATGCGTAATTCATTCCTAAGTGCGATCCTATAGCAGTTCCTTCTTTTTGCATGTAGTGGTCTCCATTGAATGAAATGGTGTTGTTATTTAGAACAGTGTCCATCATTTTGATCATGTCGTTGGTTGGTACTTCCGGTTGCACTCGCCGATTGAGAGCTTCAAATACTGCAGCATGGGCTTCTTCTCTTGGTACGCTGGGGTAAAGAGCCTTTACATCCAAACAAAATATGATGGTACCGTCTGGTAACGGCTGCTGTATCTGTGTTATTTTGTTTAGGAAGTCGGTTGTGTCTCTCACATACGGCGGAAGTGACGTCACATGATTGCGTAATTCATTCTCCACTATTTCCGCCATCTTCTCTGTCGGGTGATTGCGGCCGTTTACAATAGTGCGGAGAGGCATCCCAGGTTTATGAAGTTTCGGGTTGCCCTGAAGCTTACCGGAAGTTCCACCGCCGCTGGTGAGATACCTTTTAAGGTCACTGTCGATCGACCCCTTCTTGTATAGGGTATCGGCTACTTTCTTCACTTTGTTTTCCACAATCCTTGTTTTATCATCCGTCACCGCGACGTATGTCTCACTGTCCGACATTTCACACTTCAGCTTCTTGACATAGTCTTCCCTGTCCATTATCACTATCCCCGACCCCTTGTCGGCAGGGCGAATTACTATGTCATCGTCGTGGAGTAATTCTTTGATTGCCTGTTCTTCCGATTTGCTTAGATTTTATTTAAATTTTCGTTTTAATCCGCAAATGATATCGTCTTTGACCGCTTGTATATATGTGTCCAGCCATTTGTCGCGGCCAGCCTTTGGAGTCCACGTCGAGGTCTTCTTTTTGTACTGATGCTTATCTTCCCTGGTTCTATGTTCAGCGTCTTCTGAATAGAAATATTCTTTTAAGCGCATACGGCGTTCCCACGCTGACATACAAACAAAATATGGATATTGAACATATAAAAAAAGTTAAACCGCCAAACGCGAATCATCCATGCATATTTGAAATACTTACACGCGCGTTATTCTAACAGACCTTTGTTAGTGCAGTGCCGGACATTGTTATTTGATTCGATTATTGATAGAACCCATAGTGATCACGATCATGCTAAATATATTGCTCACTTTGGTGAAATAATCTTTATCAAACCAATCTAAAATATTATTTATACTATTATTGTTGATAGTACATAAATAATATTTTTTGACATGCACTGTGTGCATGATAATTATATAAGCCGTATACCTTATTTTAAAGTTATGACTGGTCAAAATATAATTCCAGTTAGCTCGGTAGCGTTGAAATGTCGATTCCGGGACATACTGACCGCGAACTTACCTTCATACCTAGCGGGATGGAATGTCGTGCATTTTAAATTAGGTCACGATTCAACTCCTTGATCTACGTATTGTTTGAAACTTAACATGTCGAAAGGCCAATTTTGAAAAAAAAAAAAAAATTATGTTTAAACTACTATCCGGATTGGTAACAACAGTTATAAAATTACAATTGCACAGAATGCAATATGGTAGCCATTAATAAATTACTAATTATGAGAACATAGCCTTTGAAGTATAAAAGTTCAATGCTAAATGACAATGTTTTATCAAAGCGCTGAAGGCACTGAAGTTGTTCGCTATTGCTAGACGCAACTCAGTTTCAAAATTAAGTTATATTTTGTTACATCGCAAGTTTGAAATGAACACAACCCATTCAAATTTATAAAGAATGCGTCTTAAAGCAAAGGTCGAGATGTGTGTGCTCTGTTTATCCTCAAATATATGTTATAGAGATAACTTAGACAAAATAACAACAATATGTCTCTTTTTTCGAAATGGGTAGCTGCACTGGTAACCATCTTTATAATTTTGGTTGCCTTGCTAAAGATAAACAAGCCTAGAATCATGTACATGTTGTGGTATGTGTATCTAATACTTTATATATTTTCTTTAAATTATTGAGCAACAATTTTGCCTACATGACAGACTTTTATTGCATCATGTCTTGTTGTGAGCCGGAATTGAATCATTTCCTAGGCCTAATTGATTTCCAGTCGCTAATTTGTATTTTATGTTTAATTGGATTGAGTTGTTCAAGCTCTAAAACAGCTAGTTGCCCTACTTTTTAGCCCAACTGTAACCAACTTTTGAAATCAAGTTTCCTGGACTTAAATCTACTGGCCCCAGGCTAACAGGCAACCACTAAACCTGTAAGTTATTCGTGATGTAATATCTGACAGTGTATTGAACTCATTCAGTTTGCAAGTCTGAAAACATTAAAGGGACCTGTTCACGTTTTATTAAATTGACAAAATTAAACGATTTTATAATTTGGAGAGTTCTGTTCTAGTCTTTATATATTATAAAATTACGAGGATTGCTTATATAAAGTATAAAATACATCTCTAAGTGTATGAGCACGGATGGCCGAGTGGTCTAAACGATATACTTTTATTCCAGGGGTCAGTTGTGTGAGCCCAGTTGAGGGTAACTTTTTTTGGTCTCTTTAATTTTATTCTTTTTTTTTCATGGAGCTTTTAAGATCCGATGATAATATTTATCAATATTCAGCATGTAATGACAAGCTGTGAAAAGGTTCTTTTAGATGTTTATTAAACAATGCCACAAGGTAAATATGTAGAACTCATTGGTTGTTACTTTCATTTAGAAGTTGTTTTTTTTGCCTTGTCAGCATGGTTACTTCGAAGTAATTATCACTTTTATCTTTTTTTTCAAATCATTCAAAGAAAAGATAATTTAAGCTTCATTTTGGGAAAACAGGGCTTAATGCATATGTATTAATTGTCATCCCAGTACCAGAGACTCTCTTTAAACAAAAAACACCTTGATAAGCTTGTGCGCATTGCACAGGCTTATCAGTGTGCACATGCTTATCTGGTAACCAATTATTTGACATGCATTAAGCACCATTTTCCCTGAAAGCAGCCAATGTGAACAGATTTCAATGACAAACTGGCCAATATCGTCGCACAACCTGTTAAACACTATTGATTACACACACACACACACACACACACACTGTTTGCAGTGTACCAGTGATGAAGTATAAACAAGCAGATGCGGTGGTTATTGTTCTAAGCGTAGTTAAGAGCAGACTTACTTGCAACGCATACCAATAACTTTAGTTGTCCACAAACACATTAAGGGACTGACACAAACTGTATTGATTTCTAGAGCTGAGTGTGAAGCTGGTGTATCCCTTCAGCCTTGTTACTGTAGACAAAATAGTTTTGCGCATTTTACATCGTTTCAACACGCAGTGCTTAATTCCATTCCTATAAATTAACGCTTTCTATTTCGCGCAGTTTTGTTATTTTTCATGAATACAAAAAATCCATTTATTCATTTGAGCCTATTTGCCGGAAATTTTCTTAGGATATTTTTCGGCAATTACAAAGGTCAATTAAGGTAAAAGTCTTGGGGAGACAGTTAAGTCGAAAAAAAACTGAATAGAAACACCCAGGCGCGCAGGTTCACACGCGGATATCTTTGTGAAGATTCATCACTTTATACTTTACTCTGCATGTTAACATACGAACGGTCATTTCCAAATCCGTATGCGCCTTGTTTCCACTCTCCACACCCGTCCAGCAAAGTCGCTCCTTTAATAAAACTGAAGAAAAAAATATGCACTTTAGTGTGGTGGACTTTGCAAATGCTTTAAGTGCCACAACCTTTGAGATGTTTCTGTCTCCTCTTGATGAATCATCACCAATCGTGATACATCTACTATCTGCTGCATATTCCATTAAATATACACATCGGCTATCTCCGGAACCCTCCGAACGAGAGGTATGCGTCTATTAACTCCGGAATCCTCCGTAAGATAGATTGATTTATGTCGTCTGCTGATATAGAGTGAACTTACCAAGTCATAATGCAGACATATTTTTTTTTCAGGAAACGCACTTGAAAAATATCATCAATATCACGACAGCTTATTATTTTAAGGGAAATAAATAAAGTGTACTTTTAAAACAAATGTGAATAATATTCGAACGACTGTACTTGTTTACATATTAACAATTTAAAGGGATCTTTTAACGTTTTGCAAATTTGACAACATTTAAAAAAATCAGATTCGCAAATTGTCGTTGTAGGTATGGTATTTTTAAGGAATCAGTAATACTGAACATTTACCATGCTCTAACATATCCATTATATGCATCTTCTGACGATTTAAAAAACTGAACATTATAAAACGTTGCAACGCGAAACGATTTCATAATTTGGAGAGTTTTGTTGTTGTCGTTAAAATATGACACTACGATAATTGCATATTATAAAGTATAACATACAAAAAATATATTATGAGCACAGATTGGTCTAAGCGATAGACTTTTACTCCAGGGTCAATGGTTTGAGCCCAGTTGAGGGTTACTTTTATTCTCGATTTTTAGTACAATTTTTTAGATCCAATGTTTACATGTATCAATAGATAGCATTTAGTTAAAAACTTCAATACATGCCGAAATCTTTGAAAAGTCCCTTTTAACAATTTTCGTCACGTGTTGTAAAGACAAAATATAAACTGTACTTCTGCTTATGTTTAAGATATTAACCTCTTAATTTACCATCCACGTGTCGAGGACAACACAGAAAATATACGCATGAAGATGTTTTTATATATTTACCCCAAACAATCGCATCAGTTTCATTGAACACCAAATGGGAACTGAGGGAATGTTTGGAAGACAAAATTGTGTGTGTGTGAATTTGTTTGTTTGGTTTGTTGGGTTTTGTTTAAATAACATGAGTTTTTGTTGTCACGTTCCTTGAAATCCCAATTTCCTAAAGATATATTGTAATACTGGCTTGTCGAGATTGTTTTTAAATTAAAAGAAAAAAAAATTGTAAGAACAACAAATGAATGAACCGTACATGAAACTAGACATTAATATGTGACGATACGTTTCTACATTTTATGTCATAGTATATGTAAAACGACGTGTTTAAATAACAAAAGCGCGCGAAGTTCGAAACAAACACGTACACCTCACAGTCACGTTAGTAACGAATGGAATACAATTAATGCAACAATACGTAAAGTTGTAGACCCTCCCCTCAATATTGTGGACAAATAAAGTCATTAGTTTAAGTCATACATCCGTGCACATACACATTCAATACAATTAAATTGTTAAATAAACTTCCATTGTTCTCGTATTGAAATCAAAGCTCAATCAGAGGGGGGTAATCACGTGATAGTCAAGATGGCGACGTAAAGACAGGTACTTTCGCCGATTATAACTTTTTTATAACACTGGGAAGTGAGCGATTAAACAAAAGTAAACAATAAATAAATTAAAAGGCGAATACTACCTGTCTCGGAATGGACGTTGCCATCTTGACTATCATGTGATTCCGCCCTCAGACTTTGCAAATGCGCGTGACGTCACTCGTCACTGGTTCATAGACCATTCAAACTAGCATGCACACATTCTATGTCACGTGGCATGTTAACGAGACAGATAAGAATTCAAACATTAAAGTATCGCGTAAATTCTCAACTTTTCTTAATATACCCTCCTCAAACCGGGCACTTGTCGTTTATTTCAATTGCTCATCGAGTTCATATGTAGGTTATATTGTACAACATAAACATGGTTATTTTAAGATTATGTTTTACAGACTTTGAATATAAAAGAGCTTACTTAAAACTAAAAAGGACCACCGCATATGATTGGGTTTTGTTTCGCTTAGCTTTAACTTTGAGTTAAATAGTCTGTGGGCGTCACAATATAAAACGCATATGAAATATAATGTTTCATTTTTATATTGATTATTTCATCGCTCACTTTCGCTATGGCAGCCTCACCAAAAGTGATATGGTACCGGGAATTATATCTTTCGCGATGGCAACCTCACCGCTAGCGATGTGAGAACCGAAATTGAAACTTTCTGTATTGCATTTGAACCGGAAATGATGTGGGAAACCGAAATAAACTGTCCCTATGGTAACCTCAGCGGAAGTGATGTGAGAAACGGAAGTGGCACTGCGCATGTGCTGCAGGAATCGGAGTGCGTAACCGGTGACGGATATGGCATCTGTACATACGGCAGTCCAATCGATCTGTGAGATAGAGACGCCATTCGCATGATCAATTCCTCACACGTGAATCAAACTTAAATTCCTAATTTGTTTCCAAAATTTGAAATCAGCGACTTTACTCGTCTACAAAAAAGAATTTTTGTTAAACCAATGAACAGCATCAGGACGAATATAGTAATTAAGAGCTTTAATGCATGTGCTTTAAGTAACGTCCTAGATTAGCCTGTTTAGTCCACACAGGCTTATCAGGTACGACACAATCCGACACAATATTATATTTTTGTGTTTAGAGAAATTCTTTGAATAGCAGATTTCCAGGTGAGGCGAAAAGTGTCGTCAGTGATTAGCCTATGCGTACTGCACATGCTTATCTGGGACGGCACTTTCCTAAATTCAATAAATACCCTTTACATCGAGTGAGCTATAATTATTTTTATAAATCAATAATTGTAAAGTATCTTACCCCAGAGTGTGGTCGTTCTGCGCCTTCTCGATCCGCTTGTCTTTTGCCCGCCGGTTCTGGGACCAGGTTTTTATCTGACTCTCCGTCAGCTGCAGCGTTGCCGCCAACTCGAACCGTCGGAGTCGGCTGACATAGTCGGTGCGCGCGTACTCGAGCTCCATCTTCAGCGTCTGGTCTGACGTGAACGTCGTCCTCTGACATCTCTGGTGGTTCTCGCGTCGACGTCGACGCTGAACAGACAAAATAATAATCACGTTATTTGTAATGTTTTCCGGTTTTTGGGTGGAGAATACCAGTGAAGGATACATAAACTGTACAAACTGTTTGCAGAAATACGTCGAGGCTGAACTGACAGATCAGCCCCCAGATCAGCATGTGGTGTCAGCGCAGAATTATCAGGGACGACAATTTCCGCTTTCATAAAAAAATCGTTGAAATGAAGTCACTTTTCAATGAAAGTCCAGTTTAGGCGGAAAGGGTCGTCCCTGATTAGCCTGTGTATTGTTCCCAGTTCTCATTGAACGAACCTCAATCATTTAATATGTTATAATATGTGGTATATGAGTGGAGAATACCGATGATTAGTAAACCAGGGTGCATAATCGACGGGGTTTTCTAGGGTTTACACATGGGCTGGACAGAATGTAATTTTATCGTTAAGAACTTTATTTTTGCATAAAAGACGGTGTTGTTTTTGCAGTTTGTTCCGATGTCTTAAGGTATATGAATTAATCCTTGAATACGTCTAACATCGGTGACAAAATTTCACGTTGCGTGAAGCATAATTGTGTAGTACAAATCGAATTTTGAACAAGAACATACACTTATTAAATAAAGTAATTCTGATGTATTTCAAAATGCCATAAGTAGCATAAAAATCTGCCTTATATGCACTTGTTAAAATTCTTAAGAAAAATTGTTTTAAAAAGTTATTTGAAATAAATCACCACTTACCGTCTTGTTTACATCCATGAAAGTTAATAGGGGGAAACCCCACAAAGTAACGTGATCCCGCACCATGAACCTGTTGAGCATGTGTGTGCAGAAATAGAACATAACATCTCACACTTACGATAGATACTTAACCAAATAAACGGCATAAAACTCTTACATGTCTGGTCAAATGCCGGAGCCATTGGCAGCTCTGCGCGAATTCCGCACCCTTGATGTAAAAATAGAGGAAACGGGAGAAATCGTGGATCCAGATATGAGGTCATCATTTGGGAAATGTGTAACCGATCGAACGAATGTCTCTTTAATGCTGACGTCATCGGCGAGGCGGTGTCGTAGAAAGAAACTCCTCGCGAAATCGGCGCAATGTCCATCGAACGGTGGCTCAACACTTGAAAAGTGTTGATGACGTCACTTCCGCTTATGACTTCAAAATATGTTGAAAACAAATCCTCTTCTTTTTTAGTTTTCGACATTGCTTGACCCAGCATGATTTCGTCTAATTTTTAGTTCGTATTATAACCTGTAAAATTTATCCTAAGAGTTTTCACACGAGTTTAACTTTAAAAATCCGAAAAAAGACACTCAAATTTCTGGCTTGAATGGTGTTGCAATGTTTCGTCCATTACTCGGAACGGAAGAAGCCCAGTCTTTTATTTATACTCACTCGTTCACTGAGCAAAACCGGACAGAATTGATATTTTTTATAGAGAAATATAATTGGTAACAAGACAAGTGGGTATCTTTTGCTTCAATAATCTCCTCTATTTGGACATTAAAGTCGTTGGGAATTAATTAACAAACTTACGGCGTTTTAGACGGGTTCTCTTATAGATCATTTCGTAGTTAATCTTAAATACTAATTAACCAGTCGCCCATTTAAATCAGTGCTCATGAAAAAAAAATGAGCAATTATCGCAAACTGTCGTTAAAACGACATCACCTGTTTGTAAGCCATCGTTTTAGGAAGCAGTGACGACAATAACTATTAATTTAATTGTCAATTCGTTCTCAGTGATAACAATTAATAATTTATTTTCGCGTTTTATACACACGTCTGTGGTAACGTGTTTTAATACACGAATGACGGGTTTAATTGTCATGACTCCGCCTGTCAATCAAGTTCTCATCTAAGAACTGATCTACCAATCAGCGAACGATTCATCGGGCGCGTTAGTTAGCATCGAACTGTCCGCCATTTTTTAGACAAGCTATGTATAGGTTCACTTTTACTTTAGCGAGTTTTTTTTTTGTTTTCCTCTTTAAAAAGTTGATTAAAAATAGTTAAACGTTGTCGATGGGGACTATGCAACTCGGACAATCGATATCCTGAAATATTAGTTGGTGACATTTAATTTATATCGTTTCCAAAGCCGAAAAGAGATCTTGAGAAGTGTAAGAGATGTATAAATGCATGCGGTCGTCACCACGAACAATTATAATATATTTTTATCGGATATACTAGCAGATTTAAATAGTTTATGTTATCGATCTGATAATCACATAATAGTTCACGTTTTTTAAAATAGTTTTATCAGTTACTAGGTCATTAATATACAGAAGCGAGGTTCATCTGCATTACTTAAAGAGAAATAAAACCCAGCATGAAGCCTAATTTGTGCTGTGTTTTATTACTCTCATAGTAATGCACTTTATTGCCATAATACATGTTATTAGAAGGTGACACGTGATATATTATATTAATAACGGTATCTACACATGTGCAGACATATGATGTCACCAATGAACGCTTTTAATCCACCTTTGAGATCGAATGCCTAGTTCTCTTTTTTTTTTCAATGAGTTTCGTTTGATTTTTTCAAAAAAAAAGCGGAAATGAAATAAGGCAAAAATGGTGTGAATAGGTTTTATGTAACTCTGACATTCGGTATCCATAAGTTAGATTAATTAAATATATACCATTTCAAACGCGGAAATGCGGTCTTGACAAGAGCACGTGGAAGCTTCAATGTGTAGAATTACCGAGATCACCCTTATGGAGCATTTATTTATTTAAAACACTGGAAATGTTATTTTAGAAATAACTACGCATTATTAAGTATGAATTATATCACGTGTGCTTGTAGAATAATAGAGAAGATTGGTACCAACTTTGCGTAACTTAACGAAATCCCCGTTATAAATCGAGTTTTGTGTGTGTCAGAAACAAGTGAAAACCATTATATGTTTCTATTTTAATAGAATCGAATCGATAAATGCCACATTATTATCATTACTGATGTAACCAATAAATGCCGAACTTGGGAGAAGTCGGTACCTGCGCCAACGTCTGATACAGGTAGCTTTACTGTATTCCCCTTCATACAGCGCTATTTTATATTTGACAATGACCAAACTTATTGTGCTGTCTTGCACTTTCAATTATAGTGATTGATAAATGTCCCATAAGCAATGTTTAATATTATTATTATCACTTTTATACGTAATAGCATGTGGGATTTTGGTACACTCGGTGTCAGAAAGCGTGTAAAACTTCACCGAAATCCCAGTGTAAAGCGCTATTTCGTGTCTAATACACGAGTGGAAATGGTTCGTAAATAACATAGGTAAATGTCGTTGAAGAAGTGTTAATTTATTGCTAATACCAACATCACACGCAATAACAGGTTCGATTTCGGTCAGCGCGCAAGCGTTTGAGAGCGTTATTCAGGTACCGAAAAACCCGTTATAAATAGCTGATGTTCTCTATAAACGTATATTTTTTGCATTCGCAGAATAACTAAATGACACAAAACCCTTATACAAGTGTCATATGGTGTCAAAAAGTCCATAAAAATAATCCGGAATATCGCGTAAATCTACATGCAGTATATAGTTAATGAAGCCATTTTGGTGTTAGCTTGTCTAGGTTTGCTACCCGCTGAGCCACGTGATGAAGTGGGCGGAGCGATCATAGATAAAGCGTCATGTCAATGGCATCGCCTAGTGTGATTGCATACTTGTGTTACAAGAGGGAAATCGTGATACATCGACTATATCCGGAATCCTCCGTAATATTGACTGATTTATGCAACAAATCGTCTGCTGATTCATATTAACAAGAGGGTTGTTAAAGGGACATTTTCATAGATATCGGCATGCATTGACGTTTACTGCTTTACATTGATAAATGCAAACACTAAAACTAAATAGCTCCAGTAAAAAACATAAAAACAATTAAAGAAAGAAAGCAAATCCACAAATGGGCACGGACAACTGTCAATTGGAATAAAAGTATAGCACTTACACCATTCGGCCATCCGTGCTCATACAATGGGTGATGTATTGTATACTTTATATAAGCAATCCACGTAGAGTCACAAAATATAACTATAACAACAGGACTCTCCAAATTATTCAATCGTTTCGCGTTGCAACGCTTTTTAGTTTTAAGGTTTTTAAATCGTCACAAGATGCATACAATGGATATTTTATTGTGTGGTAAATGTTAAGTATTACTGTGTTCTCACAAATATCATCACTACAACAAAAATGTTCGATATTCAATCCGAAACCATTTTTTTATTTTGTCAATTTACAAAAATGTGAAATGGTGCATTGAATATAACCGAACTGAAAATAAAACAAGTACTGTCACATTTGAATAACAAATTTAAATGTGCTATGTTCAAAAACGAAATTCTTGTTATTATCTGTTTAACTTAAGTAAAGACGCATGTTCGTAGATTTGATACAAAAATATGGTGACCATATTTATCTTTAATATATATCCATGACAAATTGACAACAATGTGTATCGGTGCATTTACAATTAAGGAAGTACAACATAGTCCTTTGTGTACATTGCTGAGTAAATATCATAGACTGTATCTCGCACTTGTATTTTCTCCGACGTGTATTTGTACTTCAAAGCCATAGAGCCACACGGGATTATGGGTATTCAGGTAAGGTCGGTCGCGATCCATCCACATCGACCAGCTGAGCATGGTATGATTGAGACAATGACCTGATATGTGCTAGCTATACCAGTCTCTGCTTATGACTGCGTGTGTTTCTGCACATTTGTTTGATGCTATATTTATAGGAATAAATGATCATCTATTATATGATACGTGATATCTATGGGATAACACAATAATACTAAAATAAAATATAATATGATATATCACTTAATGTATTAATAACATAGTACAAAGGGAAGGGCTGTACAAAATAGCTAAGAAATAGCAATACATATTATACTATTATTAACACATTTTTAGATTTAGATTTGTGTTTAATTGAGACATTAAAAACAAATTAGTGGCAGTAATCTATTAAATAACGCTTATATAACATATTGACAATAGGGATACAATGTTTACGACTAAAAAGCTCTAACTCTTACAAAAAAACACAACAAACAACCAAATAAAACCGTTGCTTTCTTATGTTTAGGTCTTTATCGAAGATAGAATAATGTAACGAAATATATGTATAACAAATGTTCTGTGTTTATTATACATTATATGTTCACCTGTTCCTAGGTCTTCAACATTACATGAAATATTACACAACAATCTGTCATTTGCCTCATGAACATAAGATGTGCGAATGAAATGAATGATGTACTGGAAAGGAAATTAATTGTTTTCTAAAGCCAAGTATGTGTGATTTTTGTTTTTAAACAATGACTAATTATCACTCTAAGATCAGCAAGGACTTATATAGTCGTTCAACAATAAATATTTTGTCCTCATATTATGTATGGAAATGTTTGAAGAAATTATTGAGAAATAATAATGGTTCATAGCTGCAAGTGTAGTTATCATTTTTATAACATAAGCATAAAGGAGAAATATTGGTTTGAAAGCTCATCTTATGTGCCAGTCACTATTAACTGAATGTCATTATGAACTTGCCTAAAATACCAACATACAGGACAAAGATCCGTAACATGCTTGCATAAGATAGATTGTAAGTTCCTTAATTTTAAGTAAATACTTTGTCATAACATGTATACCATAATTGAAACGTTGCGATGCCAGTTAGTAGCAGTTGCAGATAATTGATCTCTCGACAACTGTCAATCAGATTCTTATCTAAATCTCGATCGACCAATCAGCGATCGATAAATCGTGCGCGCCGGTTGCTAACGACTTGTCCGCCATTTTATAGACAAGCCGAATGCCTAGTTCTTATTTATTCAACGAGTTTTGTTTATTTTGTTTGAAAAATAAGAAATGAAATATAAAGAAACGGTGTAAATAAGTTTTATGTACATGTAGATAGATATAGAGAAAATGATTAGTATTTTATACAGAAACAAAATCCATTTCGAATCATACAAAATGAAGTTCTGTTACATGCACTACAAATCTGTTAACCAATTGTAAATATCTCTACTGTTGCATCGATGAGAAATCTAATATAAAATTTTCTTCATGTTGGCATGTGAGGTCTCATGTTTAGGTCTTCATGTGAGTACACAAAGAAATACATATTTTGGATGTAACCTACAAGCAACCATATACTTCAATGTTCTATGTGCTACAAATATACAAAATTTCATTTGTATTTGCAAAATTACTATTACGTGGTGTTGAAAGTGCAAACTATTGTGTTGCATGTTTTAGCCAGGATATAGTCAAAATTAAACTAACAATGCTTTACATATTTGCGTCTTTTTAGTTTCGTTTAATTTAAAACACTCTAGTTTGAAATGAATTTGTTTCCTGTTTAGTTAAACCTCAGAAAGCAAAGATTTAAAGGATGTTTATTGGAGTCACTTGGTCGGTCACTCTGCACAGGATTGATTTGTGGTAATATATTTTCACATCTCTCAAGCGATACAATTTCAAATTAAAACATGTCATCAAATCATGTTTGATCGTTTTGTTAGATCAATATTGTAGTTGTCTGCAGACTGGCTGACAGGAAATTGTGACTTGTACAATAGTTAAATTACGCGTTTCAGACAAGTCGGTCAATTTTACACCCATTTATACTCCTTGTAAATATCATAAGTTATTAGACACCATACAGTATTACTGCAGCAAAATATCATTTTGCTTTTTTTTCGCAGACCAATTGACCCGTACACATGTAGCACACATAATGGGAGTGGTGTTAATTGTTTTTGTAAATATACTTTCCTTGTCCGGTGCTGATGAATAATTGGACTATACAATGAAATATACTTTCCTTGTCAGGCGCTTATGAATAATTGGACTTTACAATGAGAAAAGTCAATACAATGGGTTTGCACTTTTATCAAGAAGAATTAAGTTCCATACGTTCTTAGTGATAACTTTCCTCTTGTTCAAAGATGATTGTTCAAAATTTTAAAGCATTATAATAAAGTGAAAAACTATAATGACAACTTAAGCCATTCCTATACTCTGTTGCAAAATTTGGAGTCACATCAGAGTACATGTAGTATGAACACTAACAAACAACTATATTTTTTCGCTATAAATGTCTTAATGGTAATTGTACAGGTAGTTTCTATCAACTCTTTTCTATTTAACATGTATGGGAAATTTTAACTGCAAAATAATAAAGTCACAGTCAGTTTTTGGTTTCAGTTATTTGACATGAAGTTATAATATGCGAACAATTAGAAAAATAAATGTACATGATGAACAGCTTCTTTAAATACACAAAATGTAGGCTATCATATTTCTCTTAAATAAAAAAACTAAAGGCTTCTGACAAAATAAATGTAACCGGTGTAAGGGTTTCAGTTATGGATGTATCATCAATCAAAAAAGATAATTATAAAGCTTTTCTAATGCTTTAAGTTGCAAATATGTGTATTTCTAACATGGTGGCACATGCAACTACAGATAAATGATTTAGAGGAATTTAATTTTACAGTTTGCAACGCACGTGAAAATGTCGTCTGATTAAGTGCGAATGGAAGCTTCAATATCGTTGGCTTGGCGCAAAACGGTCGTAACTTGCATATTTTGTACTATAATGTCAATATTTATAATCTGAAAAAATATTTAAGCTAAATTCTGCTTAAAAACCCCTAAAACCGTCATTTGCCAAATAGTCGTATCTGAAAATGAAATTATTTTCATTGCAAAACAGTCGTATCTGCAGTTGCAACCGTTTTGCACTAAAAAAGAATATAAACATGATAGCGTAATGGTACCAGTACCTAGAATGTGAGATTGAGACCATGGTAGCAATACATACAGAATGAGACAATGCTGTGATCTGTGTTACCTATTGGTAAAAGTATTGGTACCAGCCAAATTGTGTGAGAAAACCCCAGCAATTGGGAAAATACACGTTGTGAAGTCTTCATATTTGGAAATTGGTATATTTGATATTTTGCTCCAAAATACTTAAAAATTAATAAAAAAATGTTGTCAAGTTGTCATACCATAGAGCTGCATAGGAAGACTAATTAAATTTTGTTTTATTGTTTTCTGCAATTGTGTTATTTGCAGCAATTGGGAAATTTGTAGTTTTTTTTTCTAATTGGAAAATGCCATTTCTGGTACTTTATAAAAAATAAATAAAAACGGTACAATCGTACCAGTACTAGTTTGTCAGACTGTGAAAATGGTACCGGTATGTATCATGTTAGTATGTTACAATAATACCAGTATGTAGCATGATAGACTTTGACAATGGTACCAGTAAGTTGCATGTCAGACTGTGACAATTGTGTCAGCACAATTAACCAGTCAGACTGTTACAACGATACCAGTACTTAGCATTTCAGACTGTTACAATGGTACAAGTACGTAGCATTTCAGACTGTGACAATGGTTCCAGTACCTAGCAGTTCAGACTGTGACAATTATACCAGTAAGTAGCAGTTCAGACTGTGACAATGATACCAGTAAGTAGCATGTCAGACTGTTACAATTGTTCCAGTACCTAGCATGTGATACTGTGACAATAGTACCAGTACGTAGCATGTCAGACTGTTTCAATGATACCAGTACGTGGCATGTCAGACAGCGAAAATGGTACCAATAGGTAGCATGTCAGACTGTTACAATCGTACCAGTACATAGCATGTTAGACTGTGACAATGGTACCAGTACATAGCATGTTAGACTGTGACAATTATACAAGTACTTAACATGTAAGACTGTGGCAATGGTACCAGTACCAAGCATGTCAGACTGTTTCAATGATACCAGTACGTGACATGTCAGACAGTGACAATGGTACCAGTACCTAGCGTGTAAGACTGTTTCAATGATACCAGTACGTACCAGGTAAGACTGTGACAATGGTACCAGTACCTAGCATGTCTGACTGTTTTAATTATACCAGTACGTAGCAAGTAGGACTGTGACAATGGTACCAGTACCTAGCATGTCAGACTGTTACAATGGTACCAGTACGTGCCACATCAGACTTTGTCAATGGTTTCAGTACGTAGCATGTAAGACTGTGACAATTATACCTGCGTGTAGCATGTGAGATTGAGTCAATTATACCAGTACACAGCTTATGAGACTGTGACAATGGTACCAGTACATCGCATTTCAAACTATTTAAATGGTACCAGAACGTAGCATGTAAGACTGTGACAATTTTACCAGTACCTAGCCTGTCAGACTGTGACAATTATACCTATATGTAGCATGTCAGACTGTGACCATTGAACCAGTACATAGCTGGTCAAACTGTGACAATGATACCAGTAGGTAGCATGTCAGACTGTTACAACGGTACCAGTACATAGCATTTAAGTCTGTTAAAATGGTACCAGTTCTTAGCATGTGAGACTGTGACAATTATACTAGTATGTAGCATGTTAGATTGAGACAATTTTACCAGTAAGTAGCATGTGAGACTGTGGCAATGGTACCAGTATGTAGCATGTTACACTGAGACAATGGTACCAGTACATAGCATGTCAGACAGTGACAATGGTACCAGTACCTAGCATGTCACACTGTTACAATGGTACCAGTACATAGCATGTTAGACTGTGACAATGGACTGTGATAATTATACCAGTACTTTGCAAGTCAGACTGCGACAATTGTACCCGCACGGAGCATGTAAGACTGTGACAATTGACCCAGTACGTAGCATGTCAGATTGTGACAATGGTACCAGTAGGTAGAATGTGAGACTGTGACTATTGTATCAGTACGTAGCATGTCATACTGTGACAATAATTCCAGTACGTGGTATGTCAGATTGTGACAATGATACCAGTAGTTAGCTTCTGAGACTATGACATGGTACTAGTACGTGGCATGTCAGACTGTGACAATTGTACCAGTACATGTCATGTCAGCCTGTTACAATTATACCAGTACATAGCCTCTGAAACTGTGACAATTATACCAGTATATAGCATGTCAAACTGTGACAATTATACCAGTATGTAGCGTGTCTGATGGTGACAATGGTACCAATGCGAAGCATCTGAGACTGTGACATGGTACCAGTGCGTGGCATGTCAGACTGTTACAATTATACCAGTAAGTAGCATGTCCGACTGAGGCAATGGTACCGGTATGTATCATGCCAAACTGTGACAATGATACCAGTACATAGCATGTCAGACTGAGACAATGGTACCAATGTGTAACATATCAGACTGAGACAATTATAATAATGATGCTCAAAAGGTAGGAAAAAAAGATCAATGGGATTTTGTACTATTTTTTGTCTTAACATTTTTCGTATATCAGTAAATTCACAATAAATATATTTGAAAACATTGTAATTTGTATTTGAATTCAGAAAGAGGGTTATAGGCCTGCTTTTAATAACAAAGTTCATTATTTTTTAAATTAAAATAAGCTGATAAGACTTGTTTTGACTTGAACTCTATTGAATTATAATAATTTCAGTACAAATATTAAATGCTTTATGAAAGATTTAAAGATATGACAATAACTTGTTCCTTCTTATGTATTTGTCTTCTTCTTAATAATTCTGTACAGGCCCCCAGTCATAGTGTAATGATCATTTTTCTGTTACTAGTATATCTGCATACATTTAAATAATAAAAAAAATCAAATAAAGTTATAATACTTTATAGATATAGTTATTGGTTAAAAACAAGCACACTGCAATGCAATTCATGTACTCCAGGTAATCCAACTTAAATTCAAATAAATGTATTTTTTTTATATTTTCTTCCATCATTAAAGAAATAGTTCAATAAACACATATTTAAAGTATTCCGAATAAAAGTCTTCATATTAAGACATATGAACAAAAAAAACTGATCTGATTTTCAGACACGACCTTTTTGCATAAAAAATATAATCAGGTATTACAAGATTTTAAGCGCAAAACAGTCGTATCTTGATATTTAACAAATATCTCTGACTACAATAATGCCCAATAGAGGTATATTGTGTGAACTTTAAATGAATGTACAATACCTACATTTATGCAAAATAATTTTGTATTACTGATACAAAATGAATAAAATATTATTATTTTTTATCGTACTGAATAGTTTACAAAAAGTCAGTTACGACCGTTTTGCGCTAAGACCGCGATATGTAGAAAAACCAAAACAACCAAAACCCCCCTTATAGAAAATAAATTTATTTCAGAAACTGAAATCTTATATGAGCAATATTAATTATGAATTATATCACGTGCATATGTCAACTAATAGGGAATATTGGTATTTGCGTCACTTAAAAAAAATCAACGCTCTAAAGCGCTTTTTATGTCAGAAACAAGCGCTAAAACTATTTTATTTTTAATATTTTAATCAAATCGTATTGATGCCACCGTTGTGTTTGTCTGCATTGTTATACATAATACCATGGGGGATTTCGGTACCCGCTTGGTGTCAAAATTGCGTGTAAAACAAAATTCCAGTCATAAAGCGCTATTCGTGTCAAATACAGGTGCACAAAATGTTTCGTTAGTATTTTCGCAAAAAAACATTAATTTGTCACTAATACCACCATTACACGTAGTAACCGGTTAGATTCCGGTTAGGGCGCAAGCGTTTGCGAACGTGGTTTAAGTACAGAAACATCCGTTATACACAGTTAATGTTCTATATACACTTACAATTGTTTTGCATTTGCATTATAAATATGTGGGATACATCTCTTTTACCAGTGTTATAGAGCGTGAAAAAGCCCCCATTCAAATCATCCGAAAAATCGGGTAATCTATATGACAATTACCAACTTTGGTGTTAGCTTTTCTAGGTTTTCTAACCGCTGAGACAAGTGACTAAGTGGGCGGAACGCTAATCGTCCAGGCGAGATGTCTATGGAGATGAAACCCCTGTGGAGATCCCCATCTTATCAGATGAATAAACGGGTTCAGTGGTGAAAACATGGTATTACTATCCAAACAAATACCTTTTAATAAATGTTTATTTATAGAAATTTGTTCAGACGTGTTATTATTGTTAAATTGTGGCGATTCCATTTAACAACTATGCTTGCTTGAAAACAATTTGTATGACTAAAACTAAAACTAAAACTCTAAATTAAACTAAAACGATTATCAAGAAGGGCATATGTAGAAGAAGAAAGCACAGATACAAATTAATTGTAACATTTTTTTTCTCTCACTGTTAAGCAATATAACTAGCATGTATCGCCACTCAAAATGGAATCTTCATAACACGTTGTGCTCCATTAAGATAAAATGGTTGTACCTCAAACGGACAACAATTACATTGCTAAAGTTTTACACAAGTAGTCCAATTAGATGCTTACTTCCAATGAATCTACGGCATGTTAAAACTGTTGATTATGACAAAATGTTGTTTTAGTAAAAATTAGTACAGAAGCGTCGGTAATAAAATAAAGAGAAAATGGCCTTTAATAATCCGGCTCAATGAAACAGTAATCGGATCGCAGGACAAATTTGATAGTTTGCATTTTAACATTAACAAAGAAAATATGAAAAAGCAGTAGCAATAGTAGTAATAGTAGTAGAAAGAGCATTGTTGAGATAATTGTTACTAATAATAGCAGAAGCAGAAGAGCAGGAACAGGAGCGGAAGCAGAAGCAGAAGCAGTAGCAGTAGCAGTAGCAGTAGCAGCAGCAGTAGTAGTAGCTGTAGCAGTAGCAGCAGATGCAGACGCGAAAGCAGCAGCAGAAGTAGCAGTAGCAGTAGACGTAGAAGTAGAATTAGCAGTAGCTGCAGCATAGCAATATCAGCAGCAGCAGAAGCAGAAACAGTAGCAGTAGCAGTAGCAGAAGAGCAAAAGCAGTAGCAGTAGCAGCATAATACATGCAATAAAGGTTCATATACTACTGAAATAGAATAATTCATTATTGATATCTAACACAGCCAATGTTCAGTCACCTGAGAGACAAGATTTTATTGTGGGCCAATATATCGTGTTTAACTACCAGTTCACCGACGTGAACACCACATGGGTCGAGCATTAACAGATAAACTAGGCCTTTTATTAATTATGACTGAGAGACAAACGACACTTTAACTAACTGGCAATTTGGGGATTGTGATATGTGTGTATTTTATTTGAATTAGCTAGCCTAATTAAAAAATTAATATATAACACAATCATTATCATGGACAACAACATAATCATATATCCTTTTTGCTACAATCATATCACCCTCAAAATATGCCTTAGCGTTATTATTGTGCATACTAATACTACAGCAACATTTACAAAACTAATTGCATGACAACCACTAAAGCTTTCATACCGCTACTTTAAACAGTAAATCCAGATTGATCTCATTTTATATCATGGCATTAATAAGAGATAAATTTCAATTAACTAAACTATAGTTTGATGCTTCATACACAGCGATTTCAATTCAAGAAAGTGGCAAACGAATTAATTGGGATTTATGAAAATGTATACGATTCAAATAATCCCACTTAAATGATTCTAGATTTACTTTC